>NC_041049.1:72184207-72187602 GCF_900634775.1 Gouania willdenowi
TCACCTTTGTTATCTATTAATAAGATTTTTTATTTTTTTATTATTTTTTTATTTTTTTGAAGATTTTTTATTTTTATAATTTTTTTGGATTTTTTTTCAAGTGTTTTTTTTAACACAAAACAGTTTTACAAAATAAAAAAAGAAAAAAGACCTGAAAAAACAAAAACAAAAAAACTTTTTTTATTTAAACAAAAAAATAACCAACTCTGGTTTTATATAAAAAAAAGTTTTTAAATAGTGCCAAACAGCAACGTTTCAACCAAAGTTATGGTCTTCCTCAGGCTGAACAAAAACAGGCACTAAAACAAACAAAAGACACGTGTTTCCCCAGCAATGCGACTGAAGGTGTTGCTCTGTCGAAGGCTGAGAACAGAGTGAGCTCCCACACTCCGCTGCTTAATGAGCAGCTGCTCTGCCCCTCTGTCTGACCAATCAGAGGAGGCCTAGGGAGCTGGCCCTTTCTCAGTGGTACACTGTGTCAAACTTTTTCCTTTTTTCTACTAACAAAAACTTCCCCCTTTCTCCACTAGGAGGTGAATAAACATTGAACTTAAAACATGAAACTTAAAGTGTGTATTCTTTTGAACTCTTATTTTTCTAAAACTTGAACATATATTTCTTTAAAAAAATGAACTTATCTTTTTTTGTTTTTTATTTTATTTATTTATTTTTTTATTACTTTTATTTTATTATTTTTTATTTTTTTATTTAGTTTTTATTTATTATTTTTTATATTTATTTTTTTATTTATTGTAGTTTTATTTTTGTTTTACGGATTTTTAGATTAGGGCCAATTAATTAGGGTTAGGCATAAGGCCATTAGTTAGGGTTAGGTTTAGGGTCCAATGGGTAAGGTTTTAGGATTCAGGGCCAAATTCAATTAGGGTTAGGCATAAGGCCAATTAGTTCGGGTTAGGTTTTAGGGTCAATGGTAAGGGTTTTAAGATAGGGCCACATTAATTAGGGTTAGGCATAAGGCCAATTAGTTAGGGTTAGGTTTAGGGTCAATGGGTAAGGTTTTAAGATTAGGGCCAAATGGGTTAGGGTTAGGGTTAGGGTTAGGGTTAGGGTTAGGGTTAGGGTTAGAGGGTTAGGGTTAGGGTTAGGGTTAGGGTTAGGGTTAGGGTAGGGTTAGAGGGTTAGGGTTGGGTTAGGGTTAGGGTTAGGGTTAGGGTTAGGTTAAGGGCAAGAAAACCACTTTTTACGGTACATTTTTGGTGGTTTTTGGCCAATAACTCTTGATCGGAAGGTCGTAGCGCCAAACGCTCGGAAACAGCCCCCCATAAGTCAATTTGAGCCGATCTACGTGAGTTGGAATTTTTTCTCTACGACTTACGGTTCCGGAGATATGGCACTTTTTTGCGAAAAACGGTACATTTTTGGAGGTTTTTTGCAAATAACATTTGATAGGAACGTACCATTTACATTTTGATGGTGGCAATCCCCACTAAGTCAATATAGGCCTTTCCAACGGTACCACCCACGTACCTGTGCGATCTTTCGTTCCCGAGATATGGTGACGCAAAATTTCTCATTTTTCGCACACGAAATTTCAAAGTGCTGTAGCTTTGCAGGAATGTGTGAGAAACTTGAAACTTGGTAGGCTTGTGGGAAACTCATGTAGCCTTCGAACAGTAGCACCCCGATGTATTTAGCCCGTTCGGTTTCCCGAGATATCGCGATTTTTCGAATTTTTTGTTAAATGCTAACTTTTGAACGGAAGGTCGTAGAGACTCGGGGGTGGTACCGTTGGAAAGCCCGTACCCGAATTATAGCAGACGGACGTTGGTTGCATCCTTCTAGCACCTTCCTATCAAAATACAGGCCATTTTGTACCTGCCATAGTCGGAGACTGGAGGCGAAAATTGACTAAGTGTTTTTTTGTATGGGAATTTTGCCATATTTTGGGAGAGTGCGTTTCAGACAATTTGGGGCAACTTTGATCCAGGCCCCGTTTCAAGAAAATTTTGGTTCATAGCTCCGCCCCCTAACGAGCAAGGGGCGTGGGACCATGACCAACCTCCACAGGGTTAGGTTAGGGTTAGGGTTAGGGTTAGGGTTAGGGTTAGAGGGTTAGGGTTAGGGTTAGGGTTAGGGTTAGGGTTAGAGGGTTAGGGTTAGGGTTAGGTAAAGGTAGTGTGCAGACCCCACTAAAAGTGAGGGTCTGGCGGTGCACGGTCCATAATGGGTCAGGACTGGGTCCCCAAAACTCAGAAAACCACCACCGAAGGTGGCAGAGGTTCAAAAAATTAAGCTACACGCTTTCAAAAAATAACAAGGTCATCTGCGCAACGTTCGGCATCTTTTTGCCTTCATCAGACGCCATTGACCATGTGTGTGTGAGCTGATGAGTGTGTGTGGCTGTTTTTGCCTTCTAACACACTGTGTCCCATAGGACTCCCCTCCTGTTGTTAACTTTCTTCTTATCTTTCCCCTCTGAATGTTTTCCCTCTTCTGTGATCCAACCTTGTGTGTCTCCCCTTTTATACTGTCACACTCCTCTGTGTACATGTAATGTTTCTTTCTCTTTAGCTCCGCCTCCTTTTCTTTCCCCTTAGCTACTTTTCTTCTCACTTCTCCTCCACAATTCCTCCCTTTTCTATCCTCTTTTTGCTTTCAGCTTTTCTTCTTCTATTCTTCGTCCCTTCCTCAGCTTTTCTTCTTTAGCTTACTGTACAGTTACAGCTCTTCTTCCTATTATGTCTTTGGTTTTGCCCTCGTTTTCTTATACACCCAAGTCTTGTCCCTCCCTCTTTTGGGTTTATTTGGGGTACAAGGGGGCCTCAGACCGGACATCAAAAGACAGGCGAACCTGTGCTGAAGTTGACAATAAAAAGTGAACCTGTTTCTGAGGGTTAGACAAACAACAAAAGTGAACCTGTGCTTAGGCCAAAGATTTTAGGTTTTTGGTCGGATTATGGTGAGTATTTAAAACAAAAAGTAGCAAAAGGATCAAATTAGACTTAAAATTTAGAAAACAATTCAATTAGGGGCCAAATTAGGTTTACATTGTCATTAGTATATATGCCACATTAGGCTTTAAACCTGTCATTTTACACTTTTTTTTCTTTTTCTCAGGTGAGGTTGTGCTGCCAATCCTTAATTAGGATTAAGTGCCAGGTGTGTGTGATTTAGGGTTAGGCAAGAATCCCATGTCTTAGGTTTAGGGCCAAATCCGTATTTTAGGTTCAGGTAAGTATCCCATATCTTAGGTTTAGGGCCAAATTCAGTATTTAGGGTCAGGTAAGTATCACTAATTTAGGTTTAGGGCCAGGTGTGAATGTAGGTTAGGATAGGTTACAGGGTAAGCCTATATAGGGCTCTAGGTGTGAGTAAGGGGTCCCAGACCCCAACCCAAAAGGCACTGGCTGGTTAGGGTTAGGGTTGGGTTAGGT
>NC_041049.1:72187702-72337450 GCF_900634775.1 Gouania willdenowi
ATCAGTGGGAGTGCTTATGGGACATAGTGTGATTGGAGGGCAAAATGTGCCACACACACTCATGGTCTCTGACGCCTGAGGAAGGCCAAAAAAGGCCGAAACGTTGCGCAAAATAGACCATCACAAGGCGAAATAGCCTAATTTTTTGAACCCCCATCACCTTTGGGTGGTGGGACTTTGAATGTGGGGGTTCCGGCCCTGGGCTCTTGATGGACCGTGCACTGCAGACCTCCACTGTTAGTGGGGGTTTGCACACTTACCTTTTCCTAACCAGCCAGTGCCTCGGAGCTCGGGGTCTGGGACCCCCTATTCTAAACCTAGAGCCCTATCTCTCCTGTACCTAACCTTGACCATGGCCCTAATCCTAACCCTAACAATTTAAATCTGGCCCTAAACCTAAATCCTAACCCTAACAATTTACATCTGGCCCTAAACCTAAATCAGTGACCTCTGCCTGACCCTTAATTACTCACACCTGGCCCTAAACCTAATTGGACTTCTCCTGATCTAAAAAAGTTAAAAAATGTAAAAAATTATAATGTTTAAAGCCTAATTGAGCACCTATGATTGAAACCTAAATTGAATAAATTCTGATCTAAATCTAAACTCTATAGCTACAGTATTTTTTGATCCTGCTAAGTTTACCTAACCTAAACTGATGCTCATTTGTTTGTGTTTTCACTGTTGCACATATGAGACCCCCCTGTACCCCAAATAAACCCCAAGAGAGGATGGGACAGGACGCTGGTGGTATAGAGAGGAATAAAAAGTCCAAACAAAACTAATAAAAGATGAGACCCCCCTGTACCCCAAATAAACCCCAAGAGAGGGAGGGACAGGACGCTGGAGGTACACGAAGTAAAAGAAATAAATAAAAAATTAAAGAAAACATAAAACAGATGAAGCTAAAGGGAAGTAAAGGAAAAATTTAGTTAAGGAGAAGGATTGACCTCAAAGCAAAAGAGGATAGATAAAGGGAGGAATTTTGGAGGAGAAAAAAGGAATAAAATGAAGCAAGTGGAAAAAGACAAAAAGAAAAAAAGAAAAAAAGACAGAAAAAAGAATAAGAAAAAGAGAAAAGAGTGAAAAAGTTATAGAAAAAGAAACAGATTGGAAAGTGAAAACAAAGGGGAGGAGCTGAAGTTAAAAGAAAAATGTAACATTGAACGAACACGACAGAAATGAAAAGCTATAAATAGGAGCCACACAACACCAAGCCACAGACAAGGGGTAACATCTAAGGGAAGAACACATAGGAGGTTAACATCAGTGGGAGTGCTTATGGGACATAGTGTGATTGG
Organism: Gouania willdenowi; assembly: GCF_900634775.1. NCBI lineage: Eukaryota > Metazoa > Chordata > Actinopteri > Blenniiformes > Gobiesocidae > Gouania > Gouania willdenowi. The sequence goes on from NC_041049.1 coordinate 72,189,004, forward strand.
AGGGCAAAATGTGCCACACACACTCATGGTCTCTGACGCCTGAGGAAGGCCAAAAAAGGCCGAAACGTTGCGCAAAATAGACCATCACAAGGCGAAATAGCCTAATTTTTTGAACCCCCATCACCTTTGGGTGGTGGGACTTTGAATGTGGGGGTTCCGGCCCTGGGCTCTTGATGGACCGTGCACTGCAGACCTCCACTGTTAGTGGGGGTCTGCACACTTACCTTTTCCTAACCAGCCAGTGCCTCGGAGCTCGGGGTCTGGGACCCCCTATTCTAAACCTAGAGCCCTATCTCTCCTGTACCTAACCTTGACCATGGCCCTAATCCTAACCCTAACAATTTAAATCTGGCCCTAAACCTAAATCCTAACCCTAACAATTTACATCTGGCCCTAAACCTAAATCAGTGACCTCTGCCTGACCCTTAATTACTCACACCTGGCCCTAAACCTAATTGGACTTCTCCTGATCTAAAAAAGTTAAAAAAATGTAAAAAATTATAATGTTTAAAGCCTAATTGAGCACCTATGATTGAAACCTAAATTGAATAAATTCTTATCTAAATCTAAACTCTATAGCTACAGTATTTTTTGATCCTGCTAAGTTTACCTAACCTAAACTGATGCTCATTTGTTTGTGTTTTCACTGTTGCACATATGAGACCCCCCTGTACCCCAAATAAACCCCAAGAGAGGATGGGACAGGACGCTGGTGGTATAAAGAGGAATAAAAAGTCCAAACAAAACTAATAAAAGATGAGACCCCCCTGTACCCCAAATAAACCCCAAGAGAGGGAGGGACAGGACGCTGGAGGTACACGAAGTAAAAGAAATTAAAAATTAAAGAAAACATAAAACAGATGAAGCTAAAGGGAAGTAAAGGAAAAATTTAGTTAAGGAGAAGGATTGACCTCAAAGCAAAAGAGGATAGATAAAGGGAGGAATTTTGGAGGAGAAAAAAGGAATAAAATGAAGCAAGTGGAAAAAGACAAAAAGAAAAAAAGAAAAAAAGACAGAAAAAAGAATAAGAAAAAGAGAAAAGAGTGAAAAAGTTATAGAAAAAGAAACAGATTGGAAAGTGAAAACAAAGGGGAGGAGCTGAAGTTAAAAGAAAAATGTAACATTGAACGAACACGACAGAAATGAAAAGCTATAAATAGGAGCCACACAACACCAAGCCACAGACAAGGGGTAACATCTAAGGGAAGAACACATAGGAGGTTAACATCAGTGGGAGTGCTTATGGGACATAGTGTGATTGGAGGGCAAAATGTGCCACACACACTCATGGTCTCTGACGCCTGAGGAAGGCCAAAAAAGGCCGAAACGTTGCGCAAAATAGACCATCACAAGGCGAAATAGCCTAATTTTTTGAACCCCCATCACCTTTGGGTGGTGGGACTTTGAATGTGGGGGTTCCGGCCCTGGGCTCTTGATGGACCGTGCACTGCAGACCTCCACTGTTAGTGGGGGTCTGCACACTTACCTTTTCCTAACCCTAACCCTAACCCTAACCCTATTGTGGAAGAGAAATGAGAAGGATGGGTAGCCATTGGGGACTGTTTGGAGAAAGTTTGATGGAGAGAAAGTGTAACTGAAAGCAAAAAGAAGATGGAAAAGGAAGGAGTTATGGAGGGGAAATAGGATGAAAAAGAAGCACAGTGGAAAAAGAAAAGGGGAGGAGCCTAATAGAAATGAAACATTGCACGAACACGAACAGAATTGACAGACTATAAAAGGGAGACACACAAGGCTGGAGCACAGAAGGGAGTTAACATCAAGAGGGGAAGTTTGACAGAGAGTTTACAACAGAGGGGAGTTCCTAAGGGACACAGTGTGATGGAGGGCAAAATAGCCACACACACTACAAATGGTCTATAGCACCTGAAGAAGGCACAGAACAGCCGAAACGTAGCGCAGATGACCATTAAAGCTTTTTAGCTTAATTTTTTGAACTCCCGCCACCTTCGGGTGGTGGGTCCTTTTTTTTGGGGTTTTGGGGATCCAGTCCTGGCCTCTTGATGGACCGTGCACCGCAGACCCTCACTTTTGGTGGGGGTTTTGCACTTTAACCCTTACCTAACTTAGCCAGTGCCTCGGAGGTTGGGGCTGGGTCCCCTACTCTGAACTTGAGCCCTATATAGGCCTACCCTATAACCTGTACTAACCCTAACAATAACACCTGGCCCTAAACCTAAGTCGGTGACCTTGCCTAAACCTAAAATACTTACCAGGCCCTAAACCTAAATCGGTGACCTTGAAACCTAAACCTAAAAATACTTACCAGGCCCTAAACCTAAATCGGTGACCTTGAAACCTAAACCTAAAAATACTTACCAGGCCCTAAACCTAAATCGGTGACCTTGAAACCTAAACCTAAGATACTTACCTGGTCCAAATTCTAATTTATGAATTGGCAGCAGACCTCTCCCTGTGAAAAAAAGAGAAAATTGTTAATTAAAAGTCTAACTCTAATATGACAATGCTTGGATATGAATGATACCTAATTTGGCCCTATATTTGCAATTGTTTCCAAAATACTCACCAGAACTCTAACTAAACCTAAATTCTATAGCCTAAGCTCATTTTGTTTTTATTAAATTACTCTAATTGGACCTTTTTGCTACCCCTTGTTTAAAAATACTCACCACAATCTGACTAACCCTAAAATCTAAAGCCTCAGCACAGGTTCGCCTATGTTTGTGTTTAGCCTATGTCCGTTTATATGAGGCCCCCTTGTACCCAAATAAAACCCAAAAGAGGGAGGGACAAGACCTTGGGGTAAATAAAACGAGGCCTAGATTGCGGCAGAAAACAGAGGAAGAAGAGCTGAAAGCGAAAGAGGATAGAAATGGAAGGTATTGTGGAAGAGAAATGAGAAGGATGGGTAGCCATTGGGGACTGTTTGGAGAAAGTTTGATGGAGAGAAAGTGTAACTGAAAGCAAAAAGAAGATGGAAAAGGAAGGAGTTATGGAGGGGAAATAGGATGAAAAAGAAGCACAGTGGAAAAAGAAAAGGGGAGGAGCCTAATAGAAATGAAACATTGCACGAACACGAACAGAATTGACAGACTATAAAAGGGAGACACACAAGGCTGGAGCACAGAAGGGAGTTAACATCAAGAGGGGAAGTTTGACAGAGAGTTTACAACAGAGGGGAGTTCCTAAGGGACACAGTGTGATGGAGGGCAAAATAGCCACACACACTACAAATGGTCTATAGCACCTGAAGAAGGCACAGAACAGCCGAAACGTAGCGCAGATGACCATTAAAGCTTTTTAGCTTAATTTTTTGAACTCCCGCCACCTTCGGGTGGTGGGTCCTTTTTTTTGGGGTTTTGGGGATCCAGTCCTGGCCTCTTGATGGACCGTGCACCGCAGACCCTCACTTTTGGTGGGGGTTTTGCACTTTAACCCTTACCTAACCCTAACCCTAACCCTAACCCTAACCCTAACCCTAAACCTCTTTAAATATTATTCTACAACTGGACATGATCCCTAACACTAAACCTAACCGCTACCGCCTCCACTCCTTAGGCATATTCAAGGTTCTATATTTAGACCTAACTCTAAACCTAAAAACCCAAACTCTAACCCTAATAACAACAAAATAACTTCCGTAAACAAAATGGCCCCCGAAAACAAAATGGCGCCCCCCCCCCACCTTTACAGAACCTAAATCCTAAACCAACCCCCCCCCCCCCTTCCTCTCAAAATACAACAATTCTAAAGATAAGGTTAACACCTAAACCCAGAATAAAACAAACAAGAACACACCAACCACTTCCATCTCCATCCCATTCCTCACCACAGGCAATGGGGTGGAGACTGGAAACTGAGACGAGGTCCACACAGACCCAGTTGTGGTGAAGCCCAGACAGGCTCCTGCTTCTGTCCCTCAGCTACAGTTCTATGATCCCTCATTCCTTTACACACACATAGTTCCAATTTACAACGGGTTTGTCCAATCAGACACAAAGTGGGCCGGATGCATCCATCCTCCTCTCACTTTGACGCCTGTCATACAGTCACAACACTGCACGGACACCTCACCCACTGATACAAATTCACAAAACCTTTTGATGTGTGACACAATGACGAGAGGAACACGAATAACATGCGTCGGCCCGTGCCTGCCTTTGATTCCCTATCTAACTGGGGGAGTCCTCGAACTCCCCCGGGGGGTCTCATCGAGAAAACACATTACCCTACCTAACCCCTAACCCTAACCCTAACCCAAACCTCTTTAAATATCATTCTACAACTGGACATGATCCCTAACACTAAACCTAACCGCTACCGCCTCCACTCCTTAGGCAAATTCAAGGTTCTATATCTAGACCCAACCCTAAATCTAAAAACCCAAACCCTAACCACAATAACAACAAAAGGACTTCTGAAAACAAAATGGCCCCCGAAAACAAAATGGCTGCCCCCCCCCAATAAAACGAACAAGAACACACCAACCACTTCCATCTCCACCCCATTCCTCACCACAGGCAATGGGGTGGAGGCTGGAAACTGAGACGAGGTCCACACAGACCCAGTTGTGGTGAAGCCCAGACAGGCTCCTGCTTCTGTTCCTCAGCTACAGTTCTATGATCCCTCATTCCTTTACACACACATAGTTCCAATTTACAACGGGTTTGTCCAATCAGACACAAAGTGGGCAGGATGCATCCATCCTCCTCTCACTTTGACGCCTGTCATACAGTCACAACACTGCACGGACACCTCACCCACTGATACAAATTCACAAAACCTTTTTGATGTGTGACACAAAGACGAGAGGAACACGAATAACATGCGTCGGCCCGTGCCTGCCTTTGATTCCCTATCTAACTGGGGGGGTCCTCGAACTCCCCCGGGGGGTCTCATCGAGAAAACACATTACCCTACCTAACCTAACCGCTACCGCCTCCACTCCTTAGCCAAATTCAAGGTTCTATATCTAATCCTAAACCTAAAACCCAAGCCTAAAGGTAGGTGAAAGGATGGAGACGCTGCCCACACAGGCACAGGGTTGAGGAGGATTAAGTCCGTCCACCCAACCCTGCACTCCCCTCTGGAAACTTACCTCCAAAACTCAAGACAAACACAATTAAGCCCTTAACCAAACTAAAAACTAAAAGGTGGGTGAAAGGATGGAGACGCTGCCCACACAGGCACAGGGTTGAGGGGGATTAAGTCCGTCCACCCAATCCTGCACTCTCCTCTGGAAACTTACCTCCAAAACTCAAGACAAACACAATTAAATGGTAAAATGGACTTGATTTTATATAGCGCTTTATCACCACACTGAAGCAGTCTCAAAGCGCTTTACATATCAGCTCATTCACCCAATCACTCTCACATTCACACACCAGTGGGACAGGACTGCCATGCAAGGCGCTAGTCGACCACTGGGAGCAACTTTGGGTTCAGTGTCTTGCCCAAGGAAACTTCGACACATAGTCAGGTACTGGGATCGAACCCCCAACCTCTTGATCAGAAGACGACCCACTACCACCTGAGCCACGGGGTTAGCCCTTAACTAACCCCAACCCTCTTTAAATATTATCCTACAACTGGACATGATCCTTAACACTAAACCTAACCGCTACCGCCTCCATTCACTGGCCAAATTCGAGGTTCTATATCTAACCCTAAAATCCTAAACCTAAAACCCAATCCTAAACCTAACCCCAAACCTCTTTAATATTACTCTACAACTGGACATGATCCCTAACACTAAACCTAACCGCTACCGCCTCCACTCCTTAGGCAAATTCAAGGTTCTATATCTAGACCTAACCCTAAACCTAAAAACCCAAACTCTAACCACAATAACAACAAAATGACTTCTGAAAACAAAATGGCCCCCCAAAAACAAAATGGCCCCCGAAAACAAAATGGCTGCCCCCCCAACAAAACGAACAAGAACACACCAACCACTTCCATCTCCACCCCATTCCTCACCACAGGCAATGGGGTGGAGACTGGAAACTGAGACGAGGTCCACACAGACCCAGTTGTGGTGAAGCCCAGACAGGCTCCTGCTTCTGTTCCTCAGCTACAGTTCTATGATCCATCATTCCTTTACACACACATAGTTCCAATTTACAACGGGTTTGTCCAATCAGACACAAAGTGGGCAGGATGCATCCATCCTCCTCTCACTCTGACGCCTGTCATACAGTCACAACACTGCACAGACACCTCACCCACTGATACAAATTCACAAAACCTTTTGATGTGTGACACAAAGACGAGAGGAACACGAATAACATGCGTCGGCCCGTGCCTGCCTTTGATTCCCTATCTAACTGGGGGAGTCCTCGAACTCCCCCGGGGGGTCTCATCGAGAAAACACATTACCCTACCTAACCCTAACCCTAACCCTAACCCTTAACCCTAACCCTAACCCATCCAACCTTCAAACACATATTCATTTGTCCATAATTGACAACTCTACTTAAGCCCCTCCCACTACATGAATGCATACTTCCGACGGGCACTGTACTAGTTTATTTAATTGCAAAAAACAAAAACAAAACATGCATTGTTGTTGTAAAAAGATTGCACTACAGGTAGTGTTGACCTTAGACACCATGTGCAGACAAGGTAAAAAAAAAGAGCCACTGTGTCAGGAATGTCTGGCCCACAAACCATCGCCTTCCAACATTATGGCCCACAGCAAGATGTAGTTGAATAGCCCTGCACTACATACTACACACCAGTGTGCTGTCTACTCACACACTCAATAAGGCTAACAGAGTTAAGTTCATACGTATTTAATAATGAATTATTATTTTTTTTATTTCAAAGCATTGTTTTCCTTTTTTTCTATCTCTTCTTATTGTCAGTTACACTTTTTCACCTTTTTACTTTTTTTTTTACACATCATATTTCCAACTGCACACAGGTGTCATTTCTTTTTAATTGTCAATGATTATGAATTTTCCTTATTGTGGGATGAATTATTTTTATAGTTTATAGTCTTTACTGTACAGACTTTATTGAGTTTAAAACACTTCCACCAAAAAAATTAATGTTTTTACTGGTGGTTTATACTGAGATAAATAAAACTGTTGTGAAATGTTTAATCATACTGTGTTATTCTGTTCATCTGTACATTTTACAGCTGTGTGATGTGGTGTGAAATGAGGACACGTCACTTTTATTTCATAGTTATAGTTTTTATTTCATAAATCTATAAAAGTAACTCTGTAAACAACAGATGTAAAGTGTGATCTGATCATATTTGATAGTTTGCTGATTTATGTAATTGTTCCTAATAAACTATTGCCTAACTTTAACTTACTTTACACTTTGTTTAAACAAACTGTAATAGATGGTGTTTTATTCACATATGAAACGTGTATGTTTTATCATTTCTATCATTTGTTGAACTCTACAGAAATCAACCTGCTGTGCATGTGATTGGTGCACATTTGTCTCCACATCAGTAACTTCTGATTGTTCTTCAGATCAGTTTTACATAAAAATATCAAAACATGTCAAGTCTGTGACACAACAACAGATTATCACTTAAAAGTTATTTTTTTTAAGTTAGTTCACTCCACCATGCTTTCACAGTCATGACAAATCTCCAAACATAAACAAAATAAGTAAATTGTTATCAGATTTACAGTATGTTGGCCTCACTGGAGCCAGAGAAAGAACACATTTCCTGAACCAGGGATACAGAAACACATAGATCACAGGGTTCAGCAGAGAGTTGAAGAAAAATAGACCTATAACAAAACTAAGATGATGCACTTTTCTCTTCAAACCCTGTTATAAATGAAACAATGTAAAATGGAGTTAAACACAATAGAAACACAACAACCACTACACCCAGAGCTCTGACCTGTTCACCTTCTGTGAACCATAAGGTTTTGCTGCTGTAACATGGCCTGAGACACAGCCACCATAAACACTCTCACATACAGGACACTATGATGGTGACTGGAATGAAGAAAGTGAAAATTAGATCAATAACTCCACCAAGAATGTTTGTGTGATTAATGTACATTCGTTTCCTCTGGAACAATATCATACACTGTAAAACATCCCCACGTTGGTTTTAACTTTAATGATGATAAACAGTTTTGACTTCAACATATAAAATACAATGTGTGAAGTCATTTTCTAGAAACAACACATCAGCAGGTGTTTTCTTTTTATTCATGGCTAAAGTAAACAGAACTCTAAAAACATTCACCACAGTTTTACAGTGACTTTTCCTCTTTACAGTATGTTTACAGTATGTTTACAGTATGTTGGCCTCACTGGAGCCAGACTTCAGGATCTGAAGAGAAAGAACACATTTCACACATTTCCTGAACCAGGGATACAGAAACACATAGATCACAGGGTTAAGCATAGAGTTGAAGAAAAATAGACCTAGAACAAAAATGTAAGATGGTGCAGTTTTCACTCCCAACCCTGCTGTAAATGAAACAATGAAAAATGGAGTTAAACACATTATAAACACAACAACCACTACACCCAGAGCTCTAGCAGCTTTCAGCTCTGACCTGTTCACCTTCTGTGAACTCTGAAATGTCACCACGGTAACATGAGAGCGCATGGCCTGGGCCTGAGACACAGCCACCATAAACACTCTCACATACAGGACCACTATGATGCTGAATGGAATTATGAAAGTAAAAACCACATTCATAATTCTAGCAACAGGAAGGACATAAACTGTACATTCTCCAGCACAGGAATCAAACTCACCTGGATTTTCTATAATATTATTTAGCCTCAGACAGTGAAACAGAGCAGAACCAGCCCAACACAGGACAATGCATATCTTAGCTCTGTTATTAGTGACTTTAGTTTGATAGTGCATTGGATCACAAACAGCCACATAACGATCCACTGATATCAGAACAACAGTTCCTATTGAAGCAGAGGTTGATATAAAACCTAATGCTACATAAAAAACACACCAGTCTGCACCTAAAAACCAGCAGCCATTGATAAGGAAGATCATAAAAACCCAGACGAACCCCACAGAGAAATCTGACACAGCCAGAGAGAGGAGGAGGAAGTTGGTGGGAGTGTGTAGCTTCCTGGAGGAGATAGAGAGAAACACACTGATATCATTATATGATACAACAATTATCATCAAAGCAGAAAACAGCAGGAGTCTAACAACAGAACAAGTCATAAAACACAACATGTTAATACTTGAAGTGTGAGATGGAGATGATGACCAGCAGGTTGAGGGTTAGAGTGAGCACAGAGATGAAGGACAGGATGATGTGAAAGAGCACAGACGCTGAGTGAGAACGCATGATCCTCCTGCATGAAGAGTTTCCCAGGTGTGGATAGCAGAGCTCAGCTTCATCAGGTGTGCTCATAGTGAGGAGAAGATGATGTTCTGACTCAGCCTCTCTGATGAACAACTGATATATTATTCCTGCTCCAACACAGGGATGTGGAGGCTGGACCTGAGGACTGGACCTCCCTCAGAGACGCCTGCTCTACACATTACGTAATGCTGAAATCATTTTGTTTGAGTTAGCTCCCTGTGGAAGCATCACTTTAACTGTGTTCTCCAAACATGATGTTCTACTTCAAAGTTATTTAAAATCTAAAGGTGTCAGCGTTCCTCTCCTCACCTTGAAGGCCAGCTAGCCTTAAGGCTAGGATACACTGTGCCATCTTTTCAATCGAATGTACGATTCATGTTCTCACACTGTACGAACCGACACTCTGACATCATCTGACTGCTCACACTGTACGTCTATACACGACACGTTGGTGTTGTTTCTTGTGGTGTGGATGGGATCACAAAAAGGTGGTGGTGTAGAAAAAAGTCTTTGGGACCAGAGAATTGTAAATAATATGCAGTTTATTAATACAATCAAAAGTCCTAACAGGTTACAAAAAATGAAGCGTGCTGAGAATGGCTGAACAATTGATGCAAAGCTCTGAGCTGGACAAAGGCTGTAATCACATGTATATTTCAAAGTAAGTCCTTCCACCTTTAACATTAGCTCATCACCCTATAAGAAAACCGCCCCGTTCTGGAAACCATCATAAGAGAAAAACAGTCTTATCAATCAAATGGCCTGTGCCTCAAAGTCCAATAATGTTTGAGAAAAACAAGTCTCACATATGGAACAGATCATAGGTTCCCATGTTCCTGATAACGGTTAACACCGTTGTCATTGTCCCAAACCTACAACTCCCCTCAATGGTCAAACCAGGGTGTCTCACTGTTTATTACTCCAGAGGGTTGATGTTGGACACAGAGTCTAAAGGCCTGTTTTTACCATCTAACCATAGCACCATCCACATTCTTGTAGGATTACTCATGGAAGTTTAGGGCCTCTTGGCTAACCTATAGTTTACTCTAGACTGAAGTAAATTCTTTAATGAAAAGGACTATAAACCTTTAATATCACACATTAAATGTTTTAATACACTTCAGTCGTCCTCTCGAGGCTAATTAGCCTCGATAAAGCAAAGAACAACAAAATGTAAATTATGACATCCCTTTAATCATGTTCAATTTTATTCCTACTGTGAAAAAGTCAAAGTGTGGAAAAATAAGAACCACACCAAATATCAACTTAGCTTTTTTAGCGATTTTACAAAATCCATTAATCAATCAAAAATAGGAAAGCTAGTATTATTTTAAATTTAAATTTCTTGTTTTAGTCCTGTAGTTATCAATTTTAATTCCATATCAATAAATCACTTTAACTATAATTTGGCCATTATTATTAATTGTTATCAATGTGCCTAAATGTCTATGTGCACCTACAGTATATAAAGCACATACATTGAGAACCTCAGAAACAAACAACATCCACTGCGGGGCCTGGTCGACCCATCGCTCTCAACAGTGAATCTTTCCTTACCTAGCCCACTGGCCCTGCAAATAAAAACGTATTTGAGGTCCCAATATAAGTACTTTATGCTAGCTTAACCCCAAACGTGCTGCAAACCGCCCCAGTGCACACTGAAGGTCCCGATTTCATGAGGCCAACAGAACAACATCATCTGCAAACAGCAGAGATGAAATCCTGAGGTTCCCAAATCGGGCTCCCTCCGGTCCCTGGCTGCACCTATAAATTCTGTCCATAAAAGTAACGAACAGAACCGGTGACAAAGGGCAGCCCTGGCGGAGACCAACATGCACTGGAACAGGTCTGACTTACTGCCGGCAATGCGAACCAGGCTCCTGCTGTGGTCATACAGGGAACGGACAGCCCTTAGCAAAGGGCCCCTGACCCCATACTCCCGGAGCACCCCCCACAGGGCACCACGAGGGACACGGTCGAACGCCTTCTTCAGATCCACAAAGCACATGTGGACTGGTTGGTCGAACCCTCGAGCACCCGATGAAGGATATAGAGCTGGTCCAGTGTGCTGCAACCGGGACGAAAACCGCATTGTTCCTCCTGAATCTGAGGTTCGACTATCGGGCGGATCCTCATCTCCAGCACCCTGGAGTAGACCTTGCCGGGGAGGCTGAGGAGTGTGATCCCTCTGTAGTTGGAGCACACCCTCCGATCCCCCTTCTTAAAGAGAGGGACCACCACCCCGGTCTGCCGGTCCAGAGGCACTGTCCCCAACTGCCACACGATGTTGCAGAGAAGTGTCAACCAAGACAGTCCTACAACATCCAGAGACTTAAGGTACTCAGGACAAATCTCATCCACCCATGGAGCCCTGCTCCCGAGGAGCTTTCCAACCACCTCGGTGACTTCAGCCCGGGTGATGGGCGAGTTCGCCTCTGAGTCCCCAGCATCTGCTTCCTCATCGGAAAACGTGGCAGTGGGATTGAGGAGACCCTCAAAGTACTCCTTCCACCGCCCGACAACATCCCCAGTTGAGGTCAGCAGCTCCCCCCCTGCACTGTAAACAGTGTTGGTGAAGCACTGCTTCCCCTCCTGAGGCGCCGAACAGTTTGCCAGAATCTATTCGAGGCAGACCGATAGTCCTCCTCCATGGCTTCTCCGAACTCCTCCTAGACCCAAGTTTTTGCCTCTGCGACCGTGCGGGCTGCAGCACGCTTGGCCTGCTGGTACCTCTCGGCTGCCTCCGGAGTCCTACCAGCCAAAAAGTCCAGTTAGGTCTCCTTCTTCAGCTTGACGGCATCCCTTACTTCTGGGCCCCACCACTGGGTTCGGGGATTGCCCCCACAACAGACTTTACGGCCACAGCTGCGAACGGCCGCATCGACAAGGGAGGAGGAGAACATGGTCCACTCGGACTCCATGTCTCCCACCTCCCTCGGGATCTGGGAGAAGCTCATCCGGAGGTGGGAGTTGAAGACCACACTGACAGAGGGATCCACCAGACGTTCCCAACAAACCCTCACCACATGTTTGGGCCTGCCAGGTCTGACCGGCTTCCTCCCCAGCCAGCGACTCCAGCTCACCACCAGGTGGTGATTGGTTGACAGCTCAGCCCCTCTCTTCACCTGAGTGTCCAAGACACGCGGCTGGAGATCAGATGATACAACTACAAAGTCGATCATCGACCCCCGGCCTAGAGTGTCCTGGTGCGACGTGCACTTATGGACACCCTTGTGCTCGAACATGGTGTTTGTTATGGACAAACTGTAAATGGTAAATGGTAAATGGACTTCATTTATATAGCGCTTTATCCCCACACTGAAACAGTCTCAAAGCACTTTACATATCAGGTCATTCACCCAATCACTCTCACATTCACACACCAGTGGGACAGGACTGCCATGCAAGGCGCTAGTCGACCACTGGGAGCAACTTAGGGTTCAGTGTCTTGCCCAAGGACACTTTGACACATAGTCAGGTACTGGGATCGAACCCCCAACCTCTCGATCAGAAGACGACCCACTACCACCTGAGCCACGGTCGCCCCGTGGCTCAGGTGTAAGTAGCACAGAAGTCCAATAACAAAACACCACTAGGGTTCAGATCGGGGAGGCAGTTCTTCTCAATCACCCCTGTCCAGGTCTCACTGTCGCAGCCCATGTGGGAGTTGAAGTCCCCCAGTAGAACTCCAATACGTGCCGTCTGAGCTGGGGGGCAATAAGCAAGCCCACCCCAGCCCGCCGCCTCTCCCCGCGGGCAAAGCCAGAGAAGTGGAGCGTCCAGCCTCTCTCCAGAAGTTGGGATCCAGAGCCCAAGCTGTGCGAGGAGGTGATCCCGACTATATCTAGCTAGTACCGCTCAACCTCCCGCACAAGCTCAGGCTCCTTCCCCCCCTCACCAAGGCAACCTCCCTCGACCGCCACCCAGTCCTCTCTGCACCCGACCCCTACGGATCCCTTTGCGGTTGGTGGGTCCACAGGAGGGCGGGCCCACGTCATCCTTTCGGGCTAGGCCCGGCCGGGCCCCGTGGGCAAAGGCCCGACCACCAGGCGCTCGCATTCGAGCCCCAGCCCCAGGCCTGGCTCCAGGGTGGGGCCCCGGCTGCACCATACCGGGCGACGTCACGGTCCTTGCTTTTATAAAGTCCATAGAGGGTCTTCTGAACTGCGCTTAGTATGGCCTGTCACCAAGGACCTGTTTGACATGGGAGACCCTACCAGGGGCATAATGCCCCAGACAACTTAGCTCCTTGGATCATTCGGGCAGTCAAACAACCCCACCACGTTAAGGTGGCAGTTCACTAAAAAAGTTATATGGGTTAATCCATTCCAGTCCTGACTGGTATCACATGACGGACCCCCCAATTGGACTTATAATACAATTAATGATAATACATATGCTATTCAAATTAGGTAAATATTATACTATATCCAAATGGTCCAAAACAAAACCTTAATTTACTGAATTTAATATTTTAAAAAATGCATTCCTTTAATTTGCTACAAGGCAGTAAAAATCAATAAAAAACTTATATTTATAATGCAATGCAGGTGAATATTTGACAATAATAACAATGACAATTTGTTAGGTATTTTTGATCATGATTATCGTTCCAACTACATTACATTATAAATATCTATTGTTTTATTGGCTTTTTAAAATCATTGTTACTCTCAATGTGTTAAGAAAGGAAAACATTAATTGACCACAGATTCATTTCATGTATGACCTTGTACTTGTGTTCCACAGACACCATGGACTGAGACACAGTGGAAGGCCATTGGCAGGGTTTCCACACTGCTTAGAGGCTATAGATGGAAACACATCTTCATTCAACCCCTGCCAAGAGTGGAAGCATGTTTTACATTTACAAATCAAGGTTTTCATCATACTTATGGCTGTGGTTGACGCCAATTACAAGTTTGTATATGTGCAGGGACACAGGGAAGAGTGTCAGATTGTGCAGTGTTCACACATTCTGACCTGAGAGACGCCATAGACACAGGAATGCTGAACTTCCCCCCTCAAGATACCCTTCCAGGCACTGATGATATGATGCCATTCATGTTCATTGGTGATGATGCTTTGAACAGATCTCATGAAGCCATATCCCTTTCAAAACCTAGACGTTAGTCGGAGGACGATTACCGTCGTTCCAGAGCACGCCGCATGTGGAGAATGCTTTTGGAATGTTAGCAATTTGCTTTAGAGTTTTCAGGACAACTATTTGCATGGATCCAGACAAGGTTGTTGTTTACACAACTTTCTCTGGAAGCAGAAATCTGACGCGTACGTAGCACCTGGCTCTGTGGTTTCTGAGGACACAAACTATCATCTGGTGAAAGGAGCGTGGAGAAGGGAGGGAACCCTTCAGCCTGTTTCCAGCAAGGAATCCCTCAGTGGAAGCAAAGAGACGTTCTTTGCCAATACTTGGTCACACCTGCAGGGAGTGTTTGTTGGCAAAAAGACATGGTGATGGTAGATCAGACACCAAAGGTAAGACAAATCCAGTGTGAATCAATCCATAGTTGTGTTGGTTGAGGTCACTCAGTGCTGTCCGTAGAAAAAGAGAACTTGATACATAATAGACCAACTAGCAAACAACAAGGTAACATGAACTGAATAGTTTATAGGAAAAGAGACTTGTCGTCACCTGCTGGTTCATGATTTGGTCTATACTGTATCAAATCTATTTATTTTCTCTATTGACTGCACTCTGACCTGGAACAATATCTCTATGGATTGATCCACACCTGACTTCTCATTTCTTTTAAAGTTGGGTATCATCAGTGATATGAGCCACAGTTTCTTTACAATTACAATTAGTACATTTTGTTACAGGTGATTTGAAATAAAAATGTACAACATTTGAAATGTTGTGTTTCTTCAATGTAATAGTAAATACTATTTCATTGGCAAAGTTATATTCTCACAAAAATGAATTAGATCAGTGCAAAACTACAGGTTTTGAGCCTGTTTTAAACACAGGATATAAGACACCAGCTACTCAGAGTTCAACATGTGTATAAAGGCCATCGGTTGGGTGGATGGGGCCTGGTAGTCTCGGGGGGGGGGACTGGACCTGATAAGGGGGCAAATGATACAAAGATGGCCTCGCCTGTGAATCTGCAAACTGAGAATGTCCAGCCTGCTGGGCCTCCTGTGTGTCATAAATTATGATCATAATATTTCTCCTAAGCCTTAACTTTTGTACATTTTGTATTTCTGTGGATACTTGTTGGCCAAACAGCTCCTCAGCATCTGCAGTGGAGGCCACTACTGTGTTTTGGAGCTGATGGAGCAGAGAAAGCTTGGCCATCTCAATGCTGAGCTCAGCTGATTTGGTTTTTGGTTTGTACACTTTGTGGACTCCATGACGTGTGAACTATTTGCCGTGTTTTCCTCTTCCTGCTTCAGTGAAACTGGACTAGTGTTGGAAGAACTCCAGACATCTGGGTGGATTCCCACACTGGACTTTGTATGGTCTCCCTCCTCTGCTGCACCTGTGTACGTCCTCTGTGTCCACCTGTAGAAACAGCACAGAAAGCCCACAGAGGGAAAGATCTTTGTTACAAACTTACTCTTAGAGTGGACTTGGTCTGTCTGTGTACGACATGTGTTGAAGTAACCACGTCTGTTTGTTGGTCAGTGGTTTGTGGCCCCTCCCACTGGGCTTGGGTTTCTGCAGTTTACCGTTCAAAGTGATGCTACAGGTTTTCAGCTCATTCACTGAAAAACATTAAACATGTACTTTATTATGTGTATTTGCTACCATCAATGATCGCTTGCTGATCAAACATCATTGCAATGGTTAAATCAATAACACATTCACGCACACTCAGCATAGTGTATTCTGGGATTAGATTTAATATTTGATTCTCTCAATTCAAAACAACTTTATTTACATGAGAAACAAGTTTACATTGCCAAAGCAAGTGTGACATAGAATAATGTACACACAAAAATAATAAATACTAAAAATAGAAACATTTGTGTTGTGCAAAATAATAAAAATTCAAAATTGCTTTATTAACACACGCAAGCAAGCGACAACAACCGTTAAATTGTTTAATTAGACGAAGACATTACATTTACCAGACAACTGTAACTGAGCAGCTTCTCCCTATAACTTTTTTCCCGGTTGTTGCGGTCGTGGTAATTCTGTGAAAAGGCACGTGTGAACCTGCCAGAGTTCCACTAGTTGAGCCTCCATTCCCTCGGTCCAAACCACGCGCTGCATAGCCATGTTGCTTTTTCATTTCAGCAAGTGTTTCTGTGTTCACGCAGGTAAAGTGTGAGAGTTTGGAGGTACGGCCCACATTGTTTCTGTGTTTGACCAGTGGAAGAGTTTGACGTAAGCCGTTCTGTGTGCTACACCATTTATACTACACCATACATACTACACCATGTATACTACACCATGTATACTACACCATACATACTACACCATGTATACTACACCATGCATACTACACCATGCATACTACACCATGTATACTACACCATGTATACTACACCATGTATACTACACCATGTATACTACACCATACATACTACACCATGTATACTACACCATGCATACTACACCATGCATACTACACCATGTATACTACACCATGTATACTACACCATGTATACTACACCATGTATACTACACCATGTATACTACACCATGTATACTACACCATGTATACTACACCATGTATACTACACCATGTATACTACACCATGTATACTACACCATACATACTACACCATGTATACTACACCATGTATACTACACCATGTATACTACACCATACATACTACACCATGTATACTACACCATGTATACTACACCATTTATACTACACCATGTATACTACACCATGTATACTACACCATGTATACTACACCATTTATACTACACCATGTATACTACACCATGTATACTACACCATGTATACTACACCATGTATACTACACCATGTATACTACACCATGTATACTACACCATGTATACTACACCATGTATACTACACCATGCATACTACACCATGCATACTACACCATGTATACTACACCATGTATACTACACCATGTATACTACACCATGTATACTACACCATGTATACTACACCATGCATACTACACCATGCATACTACACCATGTATACTACACTATGTATACTACACCATGCATACTACACCATGTATACTACACCATGTATACTACACTATGTATACTACACCATGCATACTACACCATGCATACTACACCATGTATACTACACCATGTATACTACACCATACATACTACACCATGTATACTACACCATGTATACTACACCATGTATACTACACCATGTATACTACACCATGTATACTACACCATGTATACTACACCCTGTATACTACACCATGTATACTACACCATGTATACTACACCATGCATACTACACATACTACACCATGTATACTACACCATGTACATACACTATGTATACTACACCATGCATACTACACCATGTATACTACACCATGTATACTACACCATGTATACTACACCATACATACTACACCATGTATACTACACCATGTATACTACACCATGTATACTACACCATGTATACTACACTATGTATACTACACCATGTATACTACACCATGTATACTACACCATGTATACTACACCATGTATACTACACCATGTATACTACACCATGTATACTACACCATACATACTACACCATGTATACTACACCATGTATACTACACCATACATACTACACCATGTATACTACACCATGTATACTACACCATGTATACTACACCATGTATACTACACCATATATACTACACCATACATACTACACCATGTACACTACACCATGTACACTACACCATGCATACTACACCATGTATACTACACCATGCATACTACACCATGCATACTACACCATGCATACTACACCATGCATACTACACCATGTATAATACACCATGCATACTACACCATGCATACTACACCATGCATACTACACCATGCATACTACACCATGCATACTACACCATGCATACTACACCATGTATAATACACCATGTATACTACACCATGTATAATACACCATGTATAATACACCATGTATAATACACCATGTATACTACACCATGTATACTACACCATGTATAATACACCATGTATAATACACCATGTATACTACACCATGTATAATACACCATGTATACTACACCATGTATACTACACCATGTATAATACACCATGTATACTACACCATGTATACTACACCATGTATACTACACCATGTATAATACACCATGTATACTACACCATGCATAATACACGATGCACGACACACGATCTAGCAGAGACTCACATGATCCACAAAATAGTCGCACAAGTTGAAAATGGGCTGAAAATGGGTTAACAATGACACAGTGTTTACCTGCCTTTAGTAGAGAAGTTATTTGGCTGTTTTGATCTGATTGTATTCTTTTGGTAAAATAAACCACCTGATTGACAGATTATTATTCTGCTCCTACATTATGCAACACAAAGCAATTCTGACCTTTTTCATTTAGTACTGAATCAGCTTAGTAAACTCCATACTCAGCATTTATTAAAAACAATCACTGCTGAAATCTGATTCTTATTCTCATACATTGATAATCTTTTCATAGTGATGTAAACATATTAGAGAAATCAGTGAAGCTGAACACTTGTGATTAATTCTCTATTCATAAGGATTATATTTATTGTCACTTTCATTTTAAACCTTTTTACTGGAATCATTAATTAGGGTCCGAAGTCCCGGAATGGGACGTGTGAACAAATTGTTTTTGCTTTTATCATAACTAGGTCAGTGCCCGTAGGAAGTATGTATAGATATAATAAAGTGGGAGGGGCCAGTAACTTTTTCATGGATGGTTAAATGAGGTTGTGTTTAAAGGTGGACGTCAGGGACATTTAGGTTTGTTGTGAAATGTGTAGAGTGATAAATATTGTGTTTTCATATATTTTGGCTTTTAGCAAGAACACTGTAGGGAGTTGAACCCCATCTATTCACATTCCAGTTCGTTGTCCTCACAGATCTGGATCTCCTCAGACCGGAACAGACTCGTTTAGTGTCTTTAATCCACAACAGTCAGTTTAGATGCACACGGAATTTATAAAGCATTTATGAAATAATTTATTAACGTATCATTGCAGTCCAAACAAATCTGACGTCGCACACCCTTGAACCACGCAGCAGCCATGTTGAAAGTCTCAGCTCTGTCTCTCCCTGAACCGCAGACATATTTGAGCCATGCACACACACACACACACGCACACACAGATTCCTTGTTTTATAGATAGATAGATTATTCCACAGCCTGCTTTTGATCACTAATGTGACCACCTGAGCATGCCCCAAGTCACAGGCCTGCTAAAGAATGTGATAGTTTGGCACAATGAAAAACACTGTTACAAATTGCACGGACGGCGTGCATCATAGACGCAAAAAAAGCGATAAAACCGCACGACCAGGAGGTTTGACCAATTTGTACAAAATTTGCCAAAAGTTACATTATGACCATGCCCAAAACCAAACAGTACGTCACCCATCTTGGGTCAAAGGTCAAAAATGGCGTTTTGCTGTGGAAACGGATTTGCGCAAACTGGTCTAAGGGGCTTCATCCGATTTGCTTCAAACTCGGCCAGAACACTTTTGTTAAAAATCATCAAAGGAATTTGCGTATCGCTAACGTAGTGGCGCCACAAAGTTGCAATGCTAATTTGTGTTAGCACGCCAAAATTTCAAAATCCCTATAACTGACACAAACATTTAAATCAGCTCAAATTTTCACACAAAGGACATTTGCCCATGTCTATTTATGACTGCCTTGAAACATTTCCCATCATGCCTTTTTGACCGCCTCCATTTATGGTCATGTTCACTGTTAGCAACTATAGCAAGCCATAATAGAAACATGTATATAACTCTCAAATACAAAGTTCAAACGGCCTCATATTTGATACTTATGATGACTGTCCATCCCTAAACAAGAAAATTACCCATCATACCTTGTGTTCTCAGATGGCGGCACTTTTATTGGCGTATGACGGTAACACCTCTAGTGGAAAGATGTTGTGTTGACCTCAAAAAGCTGTTGGATGAACCTAAACAGATGGGAGCAGGTTGCTAATGTAAAAAAACAGGCTGTGATCAGTGGGAGGGGCCTATAATGTCACCAGAAAATCCTTTCCTCGCCATCACATCTAAATGCTGTATCTTGGCTATTTTTCAATGGATTTGCATCAAATTGACAGAGTGATTTTTAACTGGTTTCTCCTTTATACTGTGTTTTTAACTAACACTACTGTGTAAACAGGCCTTCAAATTAGTTTTACCTTTAATACTAAGTTTTTAACACATACTACTCCATAAACTGGACTTCTAACTGGTTATACTGGTTATTCCTGTTCTACTGCAATATCATTGCTATTGCTAGGCTAATGCTAGTTTACTGCTGTTAATGCTAATTCAATACAGTTCAACTTTATTTATATAGCGCAAATTACAACAAGGTCATCTCAAAGCGCTTAACAAAAGTCCATAGTGAGAAAGAAAGAACCCAACAAGATCCACACGAACAAGCATTTAGTGACAGTGAGAAGAAAAAAACTCCAGAAGTGAACAGAAAAGGATCGAAGGATCGGACATTGTTCTCAGATTTTTTACCCCCTCAGTGCCAGCCGTTTTAGAGCATTTTGACTGATTTTAAAGACACAGAATATTTTCTACTATAACAATCTGAAATCTGACAAAAGATTCTGAAAGATTAAAGTCTCTAATTGCATCAAAGAAAATTGTTTGTAGCTTGTTTTATTCTTCCGTAATCAGCAGTTGAATAGAGCAAGTTTTACACAAATCACCAGTTTCAGAGCAAAAACCTGAGAAAACAGGTTTTTTCAAAAAAAAATCTGTCAGTGACTTTGAAGCTTTCTTTTTGTTTTGCTTTATTGAAAACTATCACATCTGAACATTGGTTTCCTTCTAAAAAACAAAACAAAAACAACACTGAGACAAGGCTTTTGATGGCAAAATGATTATTATTTTGCTATCTGGCTCACAGTTGAATGTTTTGCTTACTGTATTTTGTATCTGCCCCCCCTTCCTCCCGACACGCAGAGATGACCCGTTTTGCTCGATTAGTTGATGCTTTTATCTCAATAATCCACTCAGGTCCACATGTTCTGTGTTAGTATGTGGTGCTGTGAGCTTCTGGATACTTCACAATATCACTTCATAGCACCATAATCCCCCTCGTTCCTGCTTCTTACTCCTTTGCTAATGGTAGCATCAGTTGCTAATCTCACATCTAAAGGTGTGCTGCTGCCACCTTCAGGGCACAGTTGGTCACTACATCACACTACAGCTTAGATGTTGATGAGGGACCTCCATCAGGGTGTCTTTTAGTAATCTCTGTGAAAAAAACTTAATTGTCAATGGCACTGAGCGTTGGGATTTGAATTGACGTAATATTACGTCAATGGCACTGAAAAAGTTAATGCTAAGTAAACGCTATTGCTAGGTTTAAGCTAATGCTGGGTTAATGCTATTGTTAGGCTTATATGAATGCAAGGTTTTTTTAATGCTAGGCTAATGCTACTCCTCTTGGTAGCGACCGTCAGTTGGTTGCACACAGAAGGGGTGGCCTGCGGCTCCTTGGCTCCCGTTATTGCTGCCGGCCTGGCTGCACCTTCGAGCCTGAGGCGGAGCCTGGGTTCCCAGAGGTGGTTCTTGCACAAACATTTGTCATGGATGCACTGGCCTTGGGCTGTGGGATAAACTTATACTGGGCTTAACCTTAGACACGTTGGTCCCAAATACCAGTTTTAGGTATTACCACTCACTCCTTTCCTCTGTTCACAGCCATCACCATTATACCTAAGCTGGGTGCTGTGTCACCACCTTACATTTCTCCACATTTGTCACCAGACTGGCTGAACTGATTACACAACATAATAAGCACAATATGCACAACTATAACATCACATCTCACTCTCACCTTAAAACAATTAACTCTTCCCCACTCCTTCCATTTCCTACCCTGACTCCCTCTTCCCTGTTCCCTTCTTCCTCACCTAGGTGTAACACTGCTCTCACTTTTTATATTCTCCCTTTAATAAAGTATTTCTTGCCCTTCCTTAGGGAGGGCTGGTGATGGTCACAATTATGCAATAAAGTAAACAAATCTATAAAGTAAGGAATCTCTGTCTGTGTGTCAGTAGCTCAAATATCTCTGCAGTTCAGGGAGAGACAGAGCTGAGACTTTCAACATGGCTGCTGCTTGGTTCAAGGTTGTGCAATGTCGGATTTGCTTGGTTGCCAACCGCCGTAAAACTACACAGAAGAAGTGTGTGTGTGTGTTCCTCAAATATCTCTGTGGATCAGCTTCTATAATTAGCAGTTTAGATGGTTCCTGATGATAATAGTGGTGAAGTTGACAGCAGACAAATTCATCAACTCAAAAAAAAAAAAATTTTCATTCACCATTCCTGCTTCAACACAGGGATGTGGAAGCTGGACCTGAAGATTGGACCTCCCTAAGACACTGCCTGCTCTACACATTATGCAACTTTCTCTCATACTTGTATGTTATATTGAAAGAACCTTTTTTTCCACCAGATCATGAAAGACAATTGGTAAAAATAATCTGGATAAAATAACTCACACTAATCCTGTTCCTTTAATTTTAGAGGGTTATTTATCTTCAGAATGACTAGTTTAAACTTACTTGAACATCCTAACGCTGAGAGACCCAAGATGGTCGCCCTCATACAAGTTAAAATAAGCAACATATGAATACATAATTGCTTTTACTTTCAACACGTTCATCAATCTTTTCATCTACTTCAGATCTAACCATAGATTTAAGTTTTTGTCATTTAAAGGTGTGTTCACACCAACAGACCCTAGAGCAGGTAAAATGTTCTAGGATTTAGAACAGGTCAGTTCTAGAGCTATTGTTTCCGCCGGTCTAAGAGCGTTCCCAATCAAAGTCTAGAGCGATTAGTTAATGTATAAACACAAGCGCACTATGAACAGGAAGTGTGTGAGATGATATAGAATGCACTGTTTTCCAGAACTTCCTAGCATCAGATCCACATCTTCTTTAAGTGGGAGATTGTGGCCTTCCTGATCAACTGTGTACTTTTATTCCTGCATTGCCTGAAGGCAAGTCAGTCAACATGGGACTGAATGGAACTGGCTTTCCTCCAAAGGGCATTCTTGTGATAGATAAGTTCTGCCAGGTCATGGGAGAACCAGGGACTATAACAATTCTTGGTCCTACATTTTTTCAGCGGGGCATGTTTGTTGATTATTAGGCTAAAAGTATTGTTGAAATATGACCAGACACCATCTAAGGAGGAGAAAGGATTGAATTTATCCCAATTTACTGCTGCAATGTCTTGAAGAAAGGACTGCATGTTAAAGTTCTTCAGAGTGCTTGGTCACAATTACTGATGGTAATTTGACTGATCAGCCAGAATGTGTACATGCAATGATACAGAGGTCACTGTGAAGGCTGAACACTTCAGGTTGATAGTTTGAAGAAGCATTTGTAAGAATGAAGTCAATTAATGTGGAGGATGAGGGGGATGGGGTTGGGTCTGGTAGGCTCAGATATAATGTGGGAGAGGTTTAAAGCATTACATTGCTGCAATACTATGTCAGTTGGGTTGATCATGTCCCAGTTTAATTCCCCCAGGAGAACCATTTCAGAAGAGATGTAAGATGCTAGGAGTTGCATACTGTCCCACTTAAAGCACTGCACTGTGGGAGAGAGTGAAGGTGAAATTGTACAGATTTTATTTACAGATCTCACCAGCAGTAACTGTGCTGCTCTAACTGGTGTTTGTGGATGAGGTGCTATTTGCTCTGAGGCCTTTTTCCATACGAGGGTGGCACATTTACACAAGAGTTATGAGTATTCCCTCATTTACATAAAGTCAAATAAGACCGGCGCTACTGGTGGGTGTGGCACAGTTTGTGTTTATATCATGGTTTGCGTATGTTCTGTGAATTGCACAATGTCATTCTTTCTGTGATTTCCTGTTGTTAATGCAGCAAAATCTTTTTGAAGATCTGGCCATTGGTCATGTCGTGGTCTTGGTTCATTCTGGTCTAGAACAAGTCTTGGTCTTGGATAGTGTGGTCTTAAGTACAACACTACTGTAGCCATTGCACATTTGAGTTTACGTGGTATGATGGTTGTGGTCTTTCTCTTGATTTGGTATCTCAGTTGTGGCAACTGGACTTGAAGACATTTCACCTCATCTGAGAGGCTTCTTCAGTTTATTTTTAATGCATCATCACTTCATCTTATAAATACAATATTTCAATTATTATGCATGATGAAGGCTTCTTCTCTGGAATTGACGAGTTTGACAGATAATGAAGTCCAGGAGCTTCTGAACCATTTTGTCAAAGATGAGGTCCAGCATGGTTTTCCTGCTTCTTTTCTTTACACCATGGCCACTCCAGACCTTTAAAACATGACTGAAATGCAAAGGACAGGTTATTATTCACCTGCAGACTGGTTGACTCAAGGAATGTGTTAAATTCAGCTTCTGTGGTCAGATTCAGAATGTTCTACGTTTTCACACAAAGAAAAACAAAAAAATGTACACAATCCATCCTCTTGCATCATAATTAGAGAAGACTCTTTATTATCAGGAGATCAACATGTTACATGACTAAAGAACGTTGTTGCTCAGTGAAACATGTTGATTAAATGGAGGGTTGGGTTTACCTTCATGTGTTTACTGTGGTTTTCTTCACACCTTTGATTGGACCAATCCCTGTGGGACTGAGGCTGAGTCAGCAGCTAATGATACAAGGTGTGGCCTCAGAGAATAACACACAGTGTAGTTCTCTGTCACTATGATATCTGATGTAATGAATCCTCTCTACCTGTGAACAGCCCCCAGAGTCAAACCTCAAAGGTCAGGTCTAGTTGATACTGAAAGGTTACAGTGGGTATAAGTAAGTAAGTAAGTAAGTAAAATGTATTTATATAGCGCTTTTCATAGACCAGGGTCACAAAGTGCTTCACATTTTACAGTTTAAAACAATAACAATAACAGAGTACATATGCCAGTACAGTGCAGTGTCGGTAGAATACATAGGATACATACAAAGTCTACACTGAGCAGATACAAAAGTGTGACTAGAAATCCTCCCTAAAAAAGCATGTCTTTAGTTGATTTTTGAAATCATCCACAAAGTCCAGCATGTGCTTTAAACGATGGATCTCCTCCAGTTTTAAAGCGAGTGCAGGACCATCAGCAGGTTCTGAGAAGAGGACCTTCAGATGTTTTTGAGCTTTTTTCATTGTGTTTGATTCTACCTTTATATTTCATATAAGGAAATCCATAAACATTGCATGTTTGGTATCATTTTTTTCAGGAGAACCTCCCAAATATGACTGTGAAGTATTTTCCTTAAATTTGACACTTTATTAACACAGAGGATCTAAAACCACTATGAAAAGTAAAATTCGAGGGGGAAAAACTTCATTTTTTTTTACTATAAAAGTCACAAACATTTTTAACGAATCATTTTTATTGCTTGTATAGCAAATCTAAACTATATATTTCAAAAACTTATATACACATGAATCAAAAAAACACAGTTATATATAGATATTTACAGTGGAAGCAATGTCTCAGGTGATTTTGTACAACTATTTACAAAAAAAGTATGAATCACAAATACAGAGAAAGGCAAATGATTTGTGTCTCATTGTGTTGATATAAAACACTAAACTAATATATTAGACACTACACTACACTGTAATCTCACTCACTACACACTAACTAAACAGTCAAATCACAGTAATAATCACTATTATCTCAAATCTCTTTCTCTGTCTCTGTTTACCTGACGCTTGAAAACAAAAATCCCGCTAAATGTGGACATGATGATTGGACAATGGCCTTCTTCTTCTCAACCAATAGGAAACAGCTATAATGAGAGGTGGCTCTTTCTTGCTGCTCAACACTTTCGCTTTCGTTTTAGACGCAGCGTCTTCCTGCACTGACAGCTCAAGAAAATGTCACAAAAAACACACAAACATTTCCCTCATAACTCCACTTCTATTTGGTCTATCAACATGATTTAAAAACTGGTTTATAGTTTGACATCCGCACTTTAAACACGGGTTGAAACAGAGATCCAAGGACGCTGCACTGTTCGCTATTGGCCCCAGAGGGTTAAGCTCCTATTGGAGACATATGGCTGGATCAGGCCTTTAATGTATCAGGTACCTGACCATGGACAGCCCTGAACGTCAGGACCAGGATTTTAAAATGAATCCTGTATATGACAGAGAGCCAATGTAGAGATTTTAAAATAGGAGTAATATAGGCTGTCTTGTGGGAGTTTTGGACTACTTGTAGACGAGCCAAGTCCTTTTTACTAAGGCATGTAAACAGACTGTTACAGTCGTCTAATCGTGAGGAAACAAACACATGCACAATCATCTCAAGCTCATGACGAGAGACCATGTGTCTCAGCTTAGAGATGTTTCTCAGATGGAAAAAACAGTTCCTAATAAACTGTATAGAATGCCGGTCTAGGGACATCCCTTCATCTAAAGTTACTCCAAGGTTCCTCAGACGACCTTCTACAGAGCTACTTAGGGCATCAAGGTGCTGCTTAATAAGAGGAACAATATTGTCTGGAGCAACAACTAGAGATTCTGTTTATAGGAGTTCAGCTGGAGGCTATTTTCACTGAGCCATTGCTTTATTTTAACCAGGCAGTTTGTGAGAGAAGCCAGTCTCTGAGGTTCAGAGGACTAGAAAGAGCAGTACAGCTGGAGGTCCTCAGCATACAGGTGATAGGAGACCTCACTGAACTGCTGGATCAGCTGCCAAGAGGGAGTAAATAAATCAGGGACAAAAGCAGCCCAAGGACCAAACCATGGGGTACACCCCACTTTATGTCTGCAGTTTGTGACATCATATTGTTAGAGGACACAGAGAATGTTCTACCAGTCAGGTAAGATCTGAACCACTCTAACACAGGGCCTGACATGATGACCACATCCTGCAGTCTCTTAAACAAGATTCTGTGATTGACCGTGTCAAACGCAGACGACAGGACTAACAGGACTAAAACTGAACATTTACCAGAGTCTGCAGCCATCATGATGTCACTGGACACTTTCAGCAGTGCTGCTTCAGTGGAATGGAACTTTCTGAAACCAGACTGGAAAGTGTTGTTAGCCTCCAAAAACGATGTAAACTGATTACAGGCTAACTTTCCTAGAACTTTAGCCTGGAACGGGATCTTTGAAATGGGCCTAAAGTTCTGAAGTTCGGTTGAGGTTCCACAGCAGCATGTTTAAGAGAACACGGGAACACATCAGCAGCAAAAGAAATGTTAATCATTTTAGTGATCAATGGGCCGATTGATTCTAAAACATTAGTAAAAACTCTAGCTGGGATGAGATCTAAACGACAGGATGATACTTTCATGTTTTTCATGGTCAATAGGACATCCACTAGAGAGACTGACTTAAAGGAAGACCAACTATGAAGAGGAGGGTCAACATAGGCTTGACTGCAGGAAGGAGGAGAAGCAATATTCTCTTTTATTTTCTTAACCTTGTCAATAAAAAAGTTCAGAAAGTCATTACAACCAGCCCTGGACTGGGCAGAGACAGCGGTAACAGCAGGTGAGACAATAGAACTAATTGTGTCAAAGAGCACTTTAGGATTTCTCTTATTTATTTATTTATCAGCTGGTGAAAGTAAGTTGATCTAGACTCTAATAGATTATTTAAGGAGGCAACAAGTTCCTTTAGATGGAGTCTATGGACCTGGAGAAGTGCCACAGATGCTCAATTATTACGACATGATCTCCTAAGGTTCACAATCCTGTCGTTAATCCAAGGATAAAACTGTTGACAGGACGCAGTATTAGATTTAAACTTGATCCAGGATAGTAGTACAGTGCCTATTTAAACAATGCAGGAGTTCATTGATTTCAGTGCAGCCATTAAAAACAGAATCTATCTGCTGTTGTCTCTGTAATGATCCTCCTCTACTTTAACGGGTAGAGGGCGGGGCTCAGGATGGACCCCCATGTCAAAGAACACACCACTATGATCACGTAGGTGAACGTCCTCAACGCTCACGTTTTCCACTTTCAGACCAAGTGAAAAGATCAAAGTCTGACCTTTGAAGTGGGCGGGGCCTGAGACATGTTGAATGAAGTTAAAAGATTCTGTCATAGATCAAAGGTAGAAACATCATTATCAATGTGCAGATTAAAATCCCCCAGAATTAAAAGCTTTTCCAGTTTTATGATAGATGATAAAAAGACAGTAAAATAGATAAGAATGCACCAGCAGGGGGCGATACATTAAAACACAATAAAACGACTTTTCAGAACCGAATTGCGTCATGTGTGACTCAAAAGTGCTAAAGTTGTCTGTGCTCATCACTGATCACTGTATACAGTGGCCAGACCACCGTATAGTATAATATTACATCTATCTTGTTTTCTAATCAGATTCTGTCACAGACAGATTGTATTTAACATCAATCATTTCCTAAATTCATACCAAGTAAATAATCCAAACTGGTGGTTCTTCATTTCTCCTACGTCATGTCAGAGCTTATCCCACTGTGTGAAAACATCAAAACTTCTACCACTGGTTCTCGACTGAACCAGCCATGATCTGAAAATCATCAAGCAGAGAGTTCGACCCTCAACCTGTCATCAGCACCAGTTTTTAATCTGAAAAGAACTAAAAGAGCAAACAGAGAAAGTAACATTCATCAGTATTGTAAACAGGTCTGTGAACAACTGACAGATCTCCACTCACGACTTAAAAGATCCCACGACCTCCACTAGCTTAATGTTGAGTTTACAAAAAGAGAAACCACCATCATTGCCTTTACTGGTCTTAGTGAACATGGGCTCTATACTCTGATATTTCCCCCAAAGGAGAACATATGTTCAAAAAGTCTGATATTTGGGAGCAAAAAGAGACATTTATTCATAGACAAAAACAAATAATCAGCACATCTCACATTTTTAATTTACATTAAGGTTTGTTATTCATGAATTGATAATGTTCACTGCAGTACAGGTAGGTACCAACCTAATATTCACAGATCTGTTAAATAACAGAAACTGTATATTTTATAAAGATGTGATGCAATAAAAGCTGATTATTAGCTGATTACCAGGTATATGCTATGGAACCATTACTGTAGCGAAAGTATTTGCAAATGTGCTTTGATGTGTGATCTGTAAATATTGAACCTATATTGGATGAGTTCTGTGACTTTTGCTACACTCTATTTGCAGAAAAGTCACATGTGAGCATCAATTTGTAAATCTGTGTGTGGTAATACCACCAGGTCACCACCAGGGCACGCTCTATTAAAGAGCATCTATAATGGTAAAGGTTTAGTCAGGTTATTTACTTTAAAAGTCCTTTCAGAGCAGGCAGAAGATAATTAAACATCTGCTGTTATTTTGCTCAGAAGAGTCGTAGTGGCTGTTGTGACACAGTTGGTGACCAGACTAAATGGTGGTTCATGGTGGCTCCAGTGGAGCCACCATGAACCACCAGCTCCAGTAGCTGATTGTGACTGTTGGTAGCTGAAACAAAGTGGCTGGAGTTTGCATTTACTCACTGACTTCAACCACCTCATGCTACTGATGAACAACACCATCATTGTGTTGGGTCACAGAATTTATCACAACACCTGTCTATAAAAGTCATAGTTTGTGCCTGTTGAATGATATTTCTTGTCTCTTAATTTACTAACTTATCTTCTCCATTTGTAGCTGTTTTTTTCCCTGTGCTGCTGCAGTGTTACTGTATACATAATACATAAAGGAAAAAACAGCTGTTCATTGGCCAGTTATTGATCTCCTGATACTTGTGATGGTCCATCCAGCCCTGAAGCTCACCAAGAAGATCTGTTTGTTTTACTGTGAAAAATATCAATATTTTCTTTCTTTCAGTTTATACATGTCAACACACTCAGTTATTCCATTTATTAGTGAAATGTGATGTGTGTAAGTGTGAAACACTGAGCTGAGAGGAGGAGCTTAAGGCCTGTTTGCTGTCACTATGTGTAGAAGAGACTCTATGTAACAGAGCTTTTGTTAGGGTGTTGGACACAAATGTAGGGAAAGAAGGAGGCAGGATCGTAGCATATCGTTCCTGGAACCACTTCATGTTTTTAATCCAAAGTCAAAACTTAAATCCTAAACAGGAACACGACCAGACATGAGGAAGGAGACAACGAACCTGAAAACATCACACAATGACCCCACAGTCATACTGTGTCCAAGCACTCAGTTAAATAGTGGAGGAGGCCTGATAGGGAATGGGCCACACCTGGGTGGAAACACGAGGGAGCCAATCAATCACCACCCAAGCACACAGACATCACTGAGGGGTGGAGCCACAAACAGGAATCCCTGAAACACAGACAAGAGTTAAACACAAACCAAATAAACAAAGACAGAAAAACAAAAAGAGGTCAAATAAACAGAGCTTTATGTGTTTTTCTGTTCATTAGTACAGACGACATCATTGTGTTTGTATTTAAAGACCAACCAGCAGCTGATCCTGGTCCTTCTTGATTTCACCACAACATAGAACATCCAACTAAATGAAAAACTGACTAAGTACTTACATTTGTGTAATTATAGATATGTCATTATAGATACATTGTGTATAGTCTAAGTTGTTGTATTATGTTTCACATGCTAATGTGACAGTGAATGGCTTTGCTTTGTAGTTTGTTTCTTTTTTGATTTGTGTAAATTTGTTTATTATCTCTTAGTATCAGTAGTGTTATCACTGGTTCTATCATGGAGCCTATAGGGAGGTAAATATCACTGTTTAATGCACATATTGACCACATTTTCCTCTGAGAACAAAACAAAACTAACAAAATGTATTTACTGGACACAGAAATAACACTTTTATTTCTAGTGCTTCAAGCCCTCACAGCCTCACATCCTCCATCACGAACCAGGTGACATCAGACCAGGAATGGTCCCAGTCCTTCTCCAGGAATGATCCCAGTCCTCCTCCAGGAATGGTCCCAGTCCTCCAAAAACTCTAAACCCAACCTGGCAACACAGCTGTTGTTGACTTGTCCTGTGTTATATGTGTAGTTTATTTATTGTTTGATTTAAGCCCATTTATTTATTTATTTATTATATAGAATTAGATGAAATCAATAATATTGATTATGTGTAAAGGAGGACAAACATTACTCAGAGAGACTGTTGTCATGGCAACAATCTGAAGGAGGTGTGTCTACTTTCTTCTTCTATGAATAAACTTTTCTTTCTTTTTCCCATAATTCAACTTTCTGGATCAATAATTAGAATAATGATTATTGACAGTAAATCAGTCTTTATTGCTCATTGATTTGAATGAGTTTATTTGTGTGACTGATTTGATGGATTGTAATGGCTCCTTATTGAGTTGTGCACATTTTATTAGAAAACATAATATATAGTTATTATAGTTTCTTTGTGTGTGATTCTAAATGAATGAATGACTCCATACTTTACTTCATATAATCACTTTAGGAGTTTTTTAATGTTTCAGACGTGTTTATCATTGTGTAACACATACACATACTGATAATAACAGAAAACATGCTCATTAAACTGAACTGTAACTATGGTGATCTGGTGAATGTGACCAAATTAAACCACAACTAACCACATCTGTAGAACACAAACTACTATCTCATTATATACTGTACGTTCCCCACAGATGAGCCCTACATATTTGTACACAGACTGGGTGAGACTGGGAACACCAGCTGGAGACTTTTCTGTCTATGGAAACCACAGATTGAGCACCGCCTACTTTTCTCCTTGTCCCTCCAGCCTGATGTCTTCTTATGGCTGTATGATGGTAGTGTTGTGTTTTTATATCACACATCTTCTCATTGCATCAATGAAATGCATATGTAGTTGTGGTGTGTCCTCCATCCTTACTGTATATGTGGAATGAGCAGTTCTTTGTCCAGCTCCTTGATGAATAGCTGCTGTGCATTGTTTAGAACACTCATGTAATCAGGGTGTTGTTAACATCCACCATATTGTACCAGAGCATCATTGACCACCTCTGTGTTCTTCACTTACATGAGTTGTTGTTAACATCTCATCCATGTAGACCACTCCTCCTTCTGTTTGTTTCTTCTGCTGTCCTCCACTGTTGTGTCATCATACATAGTCCTCAGGAGGACCACAGACTTTCCTTTCTTCTGCACAAAGCTCACCATGGTCATGTTGACATCTCCTGTGATGTGGAGGACCTCATGATGGGTGGTATGTTTGACTTGTTCTGACAATGACTTCACACGATGAACAGTTTCTTCTTCTCTCCAAGTTGGTGCATTTTAGAACCTCCTCAATTATATTGAACATATCCCAGGAATCTTTTGGTGAAATCGCTGTGGATCCAGATGTTGGTCCTGGACAGCTCCTCATAATGTTCTGGCTTCTTGTTCTATGATGAGTGGAAGGATTCTCATTATGAAACTCATAAACTGCTTAGTCGTCCTCATAAGTAATTTCAGACTGATCATAAGAACCAATAATATCTTCATTCTTCTCATGTGGTCCCACCTGCACCATCTTTAGAACCATTTTAGCAGTAAATCATCAAACAGTCATACTCTGGATACAGAACATCCAAATCCCAGCCTTTCAGGTAAAAGGACTTGAAATAGATGGAGCTACCATGGGAGACGTTAGTCAACCATTAAAACAACTTGCTCAAAGACACTTTGGCACATGTGATCAGAAGAAGACCTCTGGATAAGAAGACTATCCCTTATAGTTAATTATATGGGTCATTTCTGACCCACATGAAGCTCAGCAGGGTTGGGGTCAATTATAATTTCCTTAATTGATAATTAATTACAATTATGGCATAATTATAGTTTACAAATGATGTTGCTGTTTTAATTGTATTTAAATTAGAAATGAGTTCAGATAATTGGCATTGTAATTGTAATTGCCATGAAAATTCTTTAAAAATGGTCAATTATAATTCAGCGCTAAACTGTGGAACCATATTACAGTTCTATATGTACAGTTCTACACATAATAATTAATAAAATGTTTCATATCAAACTGTCCCACATGTTACTATTTAAAATAATTAAATCTAGAGGTTTAGTGACACAATAAAAGGCTTTCACACCAAAAATATTAAAAACTTTTCATTAATTATGAATCCTAACAAAGAAACCATTAAATAGGAATAAATTACATGATAAATATTAGTTTTTAGTGTATTTTACAGCTGATTTAGGACCTGTTAGCATTAGAGATGCTAACAGAAAGCTAACACAAGAGGAAGCTTAACTTTTATTAGGTCATTTATTTCAGACTCAGTAATTGTGATTCATCCATCCATCCATCTTCATACCCGCTTATTCCCATTTAACAGGGTCACGGGGGTCTGCCGGTGCCAATTTCCGGCTCTCATAGGGCACTGGGCGGGGGTACACCCTGGACAGGGCGCCAGTCCATCACAGGGCAACACAGACACAGACACAGACAACCATTCACTCTCTCATTCACTCCTATGGGCCATTTAGAGACTCTATCAACCTTACAGTCATGTTTTTGGATGGTGGGAGGAGCCGGAGTACCCGGAGGAAACCCACGCAGCACGGGGAGAACATGCAAACTCCACACAGAAAGGACCCAAGTCCACCCCAGGGCTTGAACCCAGGACCTTCTTGCTGTGAGGCAGACGTGCTAACCACTAAGTCACCATGCGCCCTTAATTGTGATTCATTGTAATTAAACATTAGTAATTAAGAACATAATTGTAATTGAGTTTCTGAGGATAAAAAATATCATAAATGAATTGTAATTGAACATGGGTAAT
Organism: Gouania willdenowi; assembly: GCF_900634775.1. Classification (NCBI taxonomy): domain Eukaryota; kingdom Metazoa; phylum Chordata; class Actinopteri; order Blenniiformes; family Gobiesocidae; genus Gouania; species Gouania willdenowi. The sequence continues at coordinate 72,223,269 of NC_041049.1, forward strand.
TGAAAATGTAATGTTAAGTGAAAACTATGAAGGTAGATATGTTGCAAAATGTTTGTGTATAAAAAATCCACATGTGAAATAAATGTAACGTCACAAATGATGAGAAAATAAATGTATAGACTGATATTTACACATAAAGTTACAGCTGCAAACGTAATCTAACATTTATTCACATGATTTTTAATTACTTTATAAATGATGGTTTACAACCACAACTCTACAATTATAACTTCTCTAATCTACACTAACACTAACTAACTAACTAACTAAACTCATGTGAATCTGAGCTGCTTGAGGTTTGTAACACATTTTGTGAGACGTTTGTAGCAAAACTGATTCATGCTCATAGAAATGGCCCCTCCCCTCCCTGCTCCCCCATGTGTGGGATTGACCAATCAGAAGCGAGGATTTGGAAACAGTGGGCTGTGTCTTTTTAACACAGCAGTCAGTGATATGACTGAAACAAAGTCATGTTTCTTCACTGTAAAGACAGGATAATGAAATTTACCTCCACAGATTGCTCTGGGCTCCACTATCTGACCTGTGTCCATAGATCTGTGAGCTCTGGTCTCCACTATCTGACCTGTGTCCATAGATCTATGAGCTCTGGGCTCCACTATCTGACCTGTGTCCATAGATCTATGAGCTCTGGGCTCCACTATCTGACCTGTGTCCATAGATCTGTGAGCTCTGGTCTCCACTATCTGACCTGTGTCCATAGATCTATGAGCTCTGGGCTCCACTATCTGACCTGTGTCCATAGATCTATGAGCTCTGGGCTCCACTATCTGACCTGTGTCCATAGATCTATGAGCTCTGGGCTCCACTATCTGACCTGTGTCCATAGATCTGTGATCTCTGGGCTCCACTATCTGACCTGTGTCCATAGATCTGTGAGCTCTGGGCTCCACTATCTGACCTGTGTCCATAGATCTGTGAGCTCTGGGCTCCACTATCTGACCTGTGTCCATAGATCTATGAGCTCTGGGCTCCACTATCTGACCTGTGTCCATAGATCTGTGATCTCTGGGCTCCACTATCTGACCTGTGTCCATAGATCTGTGAGCTCTGGGCTCCACTATCTGACCTGTGTCCATAGATCTGTGAGCTCTGGGCTCCACTATCTGACCTGTGTCCATAGATCTATGAGCTCTGGGCTCCACTATCTGACCTGTGTCCATAGATCTATGAGCTCTGGGCTCCACTATCTGACCTGTGTCCATAGATCTCAGAGACCTGCTGGGTTCATACCTGACTAACATCTCACTGATGTATTCTGGACCAAACCCATTCACACATTTATAACCAGCAGCAGAACTTTACAGTCTCCTCTGAGGCTGACTGGGAGCCAGTGTAATGTGTTCTGACCTCTTTGTTCTGGTTCAGACCTGAGCTGCAGCGTTCTGAACCAGCTGTAGATGTTTGATGAAGACCATTACAATAGTCCAGTCTGCTGGAGATAAAAGCATGGACCAGTTTCTCCTGATCTTTCTGAGTCATTAAACCTTTCACTCTGGAGATGTTCTTTAGGTGGTAGAAGATGTTTTTGTGATAGATTTGATCAATGTCAGAGTTGTTAAAGTGCTGAGGTGCAGCAGAGGGTCTTCTTCTGCAGAGACGTGATGATGAGGGGTTTGAGTAAAACCCAGAATTCTGAGGATATAAATATACATATAAACACATATTACTGGAATATTAACACATATAAACCAAAACATATAGAACATTTTACTGCTGCTAATGTGTAACATATTACTGGTATAATGAGAACATGACACATGTTGTGGTTTATATGAGTTAATATAACATTAATATGTATTTATATCTTCATAAATACCCAGACATGATGATGAGCTGCTACTGTTACTGTCCCACTGTCAGCTGATCAAAGAGAAGTGAGACGTCATGTTGTTCATATATATCAGGTCACGCCCACTCTGACCTTTTCTTCTGACACCGCGATCATTATGGAATGTAGATGTTTATGTGTCGTAAAGCATCGTGCGGTACCAACGTCATCACGTTTTGCACGCGGGTCTAGTCATCGGGCCGTTACCCCCCCCCTGTGGTGCAGTTCACACCTACGCAGGCCAGACAATGGTCTCCATGGTTACACAGAGCTGGTTAGGAACGGCCCTGGTTGCCAGTGTGACCACACCCTTAGTTAGTGTCCATCAGCTCGTTGCTCCAGGGACGTATCCTGCTGTTGTCCTGATCTCAACATTGAACTCTTCATTATTGAATTCTCAACCGTTCTCACTGACGAGCTTGTGTGGATGAAAGAGCAGACATTTCTTTGTTTTCACAATCTTTCTGGCACTGAAACGTGAAATGGTCCATTATATGTAGATACCATACATGTGGCTCCAGCTCCTGCAGATCCACTGTTGATTATATTCTGAATGTAGAGGTAAACCAACAGTTGGCTTTGTGTTGCTGTATCTTTGGGACGTGTCACATTCATATGTTGTAAAATAGTGAAACAGTCCCCGTCTTTGTTCCCTGAACTTTGAATGAGTTTATGCAGGTGATCTACTGATGCATGGACAAACGTTCCTTTGACGAGCACCTTGTTCTTCTCGTCTGGGGACATGTTTTTGTTGCGATCAGGACTTCATCTTCAGCCAGTACATCTTGGATTTGACACTGTGTGTAATCACTGTCTCTTGTGTTGACACAGTAATGTCCTGAGCAGGTAAACTGAAGAGGTATCTGCTGCTTAAACATCACTGCCCTGTCCTTGTCCATGTCTAGCACAGCTCCTCCCCTTTTTAATGATGCTTACTCAGCAGGAGTGGAATATTGACTCTCAATATGACATTGTGTCTGTCCTATTGTAGAGGTAGATGCACTTTTCTCACATTCCATCTCCAGATGGACCTTTCTGTCCTCTTCAGCTTATTTACCTGCTTTTCACTGAGATCATCAACATACAGTAGTTTTCTTCACACACCATGTGAGTGTATGCAGTGTCTATGATGCTGAGCACACACAGCTTCACTAATAAAAACTTTAGACAGTAGATCATTTGTTAACAGCGTGATATTGTTAGTTGGTGTTTATGTGCAGGCAGTCATTATCCCAGTGCTTTCACATCGTGATTGTTTACCAAACTTATCCCGTGGGTTTGTACCCGCTAACGCCGTCACCGTCCTTTGTTGTCCACACTGATGCGTCTGCCTCTCCACGGAGGCTGTTCTGTGAGGAAAGCTGTGTCCTGGTTCAGTTGTATCCCACTTAACAAGGCCGGTGTTTTACCCCCAAATCAACCTTTGAGAGCCCACTTTATGGAAGAGAAGCTCCATGTCGGGCTGAAACCATTCCTCAAATTATTCCATTACAAAAAATGATTCAACACAAATTCTCTGCCTCGATGCTTTGTTTAAGTCACGTGACGTTACCACAGTCTGTATCACGCCCACTTTGCACACGGTCTCTGGTTTCACCCAGACTGATTAATCAACGATTGGTGGACGACGTGGACACCGGTGGAGTGGGAAAAACACAGAAAGTGTGGGACCATTTTACGCTCCACAATGTAGGCCAGTGTTGATGGATCTAGTCTACCATGACAGGACTTCCACGATGCTGCAGCACCAACTTCTGCAAGTGGAGTCTGAGCCTCTACAACAGGGGTCTCCAATCCTGGTCCTCAAGAGCCACTATCCAGGATGTTTTAGATGTTTCCTCTTCCAACACCTGATTGAAATGACCAGGATGGTTATCAGGATTCTGCAGAGCTTGATGGTGAGGTCATCATTGGAATCAGGTGTGTTGGAAGAGGGAAACATCTAACACATGCTGGATAGAGGCTCTTGAGGACCAGGATTGGAGACCCCTGGTCTACAAGGTCATGGTTTTAGTCCTGTTTGATGAGTTAATAGTGATGAAGCATAAGTAACATGAGGACAAATGTGCTAAAATCTCACATAACTTTTAGTGGACACAGACGCACACACATCTCATAACATGTCCTCACCACACATAAGGTATTTATATTAAAAATTTACTAAAATAAAGTTCAGTAAAATAAAACAAAAAACCAAACAATATTTATTCAAAAAATGAAAACAGAAATGCACAAAAATTGAGATTACAGCTGAAAATGTCTGATTCTTATTAATAATTGTTTTATTTACATTTATTTTTTTTATAAATTGCATACATTGAACAATTGTTTGATTTTTTCTTTGATATTCATTCTTCAGTAAGTTGACTTAACTGTGTTGTTATTTTATTGTTACTTATAAACACTAAATGGTTCATTTGCAATAAATGGAATAAATACCTTCATTATTTGTTTGGTTGCTTAAAAACAAAAACCGTTTTTTAATCTGATTAATGGATGGATAAAGTGCTAGATTAATGAATTCCCAAAAGAATGGATAGCCGCTGTTAGCTGTCAATCTTTCTCATTGAGAAGCTAACGGCTAACATAGCATCTAGAAGTGTCACATTGTTCCTTTTCATCTGGTTGTAACGCTGTTCAAAGTTAATAATAAAGTCCACCACTGAAGCTGATGTGGTCAAAGTACGCGTACGCTTCATACGTACAATCTTTTTCCTTTTTCAGAAAAACGGCGTCCAGTTTTACAAACAATGTCGTCATAGCGTTGTCATTGTCCAGTTCCTCCACAGATATCTCCATGGTGATTTCTCAAAGCCACAGCCAGTGCTCGCTTCTTCTTGTCCAGCTCTGGAACCCACGTCCCAATGTTACCTTCATTTCTCCAGCACTCGTATGGCCTGGACTCATCAAACCTCAGTAGTTTGCAGCCAATGGTAACACCACGTTTATTCAGATAAGCACAGAGGAACACCAACAACACGACTCGTACCACACACTGCGTATGCGTGAAGCCAGTATGTACAAGACGTGTTAAAAGTAGAACATGCTAACATCTGGACTGTCCTCCAGGCTCCATGGCTTCAGCTGAGTGTTTGCACTTCTCTGATCCACACTGACAGCTGAAATACTTGCTCTTGATGTCCCAGAACCGTTCTCCATAATCCAGCCTGACAATAGAAGAACGTTGGGTGTTCAAAGTCATATGTGAAGAGTAACAAAGAGACCATTAGTTTGGCCCAGGGTTGGCCTCAATTATGTAACTATAAACTATGTTATATTTCTATGGTTTACACATGGGCCTAGGTGGTAAACCATAGAACTGTGTTATATTTCTATGGTTTACACATAGGTGGTAAACCATAGAACTGTGTTGTATTTCTATGGTTTACACATAGGTCTAGGTGGTAAACCACAGAACTGTGTTGTATTTCTATGGTTTACACATAGGTCTAGGTGGTAAACCACAGAACTGTGTTGTATTTCTATGGTTTACACATAGGTCTAGGTGGTAAACCACAGAACTGTGTTGTATTTCTATGGTTTACACATGGGCCTAGGTGGTAAACCATAGAACTGTGTTATATTTCTATGGTTTACACATAGGTGGTAAACCATAGAACTGTGTTGTATTTCTATGGTTTACACATAGGTCTAGGTGGTAAACCACAGAACTGTGTTGTATTTCTATGGTTTACACATAGGTCTAGGTGGTAAACCACAGAACTGTGTTGTATTTCTATGGTTTACACATAGGTCTAGGTGGTAAACCACAGAACTGTGTTGTATTTCTATGGTTTACACATAGGTCTAGGTGGTAAACCACAGAACTGTGTTGTATTTCTATGGTTTACACATGGGCCTAGGTGGTAAACCACAGAACTGTGTTGTATTTCTATGGTTTACACATGGGCCTAGGTGGTAAACCACAGAACTGTGTTGTATTTCTATGGTTTACACATGGGCCTAGGTGGTAAACCATAGAACTGTGTTATATTTCTATGGTTTACACATGGGCCTAGGTGGAAAACCACAGAACTGTGTTATATTTCTATGGTTTACACATGGGCCTAGGTGGAAAACCACAGAACTGTGTTATATTTCTATGGTTTACACATGGGCCTAGGTGGTAAACCACAGAACTGTGTTATATTTCTATGGTTTACACATGGGCCTAGGTGGTAAACCACAGAACTGTGTTATATTTCTATGGTTTACACATGGGCCTAGGTGGTAAACCACAGAACTGTGTTATATTTCTATGGTTTACACATGGGCCTAGGTGGTAAACCACAGAACTGTGTTATATTTCTATGGTTTACACATGGGCCTAGGTGGTAAACCACAGAACTGTGTTATATTTCTATGGTTTACACATGGGCCTAGGTGGTAAACCACAGAACTGTGTTGTATTTCTATGGTTTATACATGGGCCTAGGTGGTAAACCACAGAACTGTGTTATATTTCTATGGTTTACACATGGGCCTTGGTGGTAAACCACAGAACTGTGTTATATTTCTATGGTTTACACATGGGCCTAGGTGGTAAACCACAGAACTGTGTTATATTTCTATGGTTTACACATGGGCCTTGGTGGTAAACCACAGAACTGTGTTATATTTCTATGGTTTACACATGGGCCTTGGTGGTAAACCACAGAACTGTGTTATATTTCTATGGTTTACACACGGGCCTAGGTGGTAAACCACAGAACTGTGTTATATTTCTATGGTTTACACATAGGCCTAGGTGGTAAACCACAGAACTGTGTTATATTTCTATGGTTTACACATAGGCCTAGGTGGTAAACCATAGAACTGTGTTATATTTCTATGGTTTACACATAGGCCTAGGTGGTAAACCATTATTAAAATCCACTTCACCTGTATGTTATATATAATGCTATCATTGTACCATTTGACAGAAGCAGAAATCTAGAGCTATACTGACAGATAAAGGCTCAGACGTCCACATCAAAAATATTAAAACCATATTTTCATGGATAAAGAGAGATGTGTGTAATTTACAGACATGGGTCAAACTGACCCGTTAGTATTAGAGATGCTAACAGAAAGCTAACACAAGAGGAAAGTTATGTTTTATTAGCTTTTTTATTAAGCGCTCAGTAATTGTGATTAATTGTAATTGAACTTTAGTAATTGAATTCAGGGGAAAATAATTGTAAAGACTTCTGGTCAACGTAATGGTGAGAGTTAAATGTAATTGAGGCCAACCCTGCTGAATCCTACGTTGAAGGCATCTCACCCCAGTTCCTGTCCACTGAGGATGTCTCTGGAGCTGAAGATGGCAATACGGGGGAAGCGGAGGTCCTGGTGCAGCATGAACACACGCAGTGGGAATACGTTGGACTCACACAGGTGGTTGATGAAGCGGCTGATGTTGCCATAGTAACGGCCATCGATGCAGTACACCTCGCCGTCCTTGGCAAAAAGCATGAGGGTGTTTCAGTATCAAAATAAAAGTCTTAATGAAGAACTTAGTGCTAATTAGCTTAGAAAGTGGTTGACCTTGTTGTCCAGGTCAAACATGTATGAATCATTTTCTCTATCGTCTGCTTCTGCATCAGAGATCAGTTCACCAACGTATCTTTGAGGGAAAAAACATCAGATTTAACGTAACCCAATGATTCCCACAACCAGCCAATGACTGATTTCCTTCGTACTCGCAGATGAAGCTTCCCTGTGGAATATCCTGAAGGGCTCGGACTCCCCATCCCATGTTCGGTGTCCGGTAGAGCTGCAGACGAACTCTGTGCAGAGGAAGTAAACCACAACGTTGGTCAGAATCCTTTAGAACTGATCTCCAGAGTGAACGTTGCTTTTCATTGAGCACTTAGTGTTTGACATCATGGTCATTTCTGTGTTTATTGAGCAATTTGGAGTTAGACGTGAACATCTTTCCTGAACAAAAAGAAAGAAACCACAGTGATGTGTCGTATGTCACTCACTTGATCCCAGCCTGCACCACCCTGTTGTTGCATGTCTGAGAACAGGAACAGGCTGAGTTGCATTCAAATATAAGCGGAGGTTCAGTTTGGTTGAAGTCTTGAAGAAGCCGCTGGTTCTGGAAAAACGGAAGACAAAAGATTTGTTCCTTTTTTCTCAAGTACACATTTCCAAAAATGGAAAATAATGTAGAAGAAATGTTATGGGATATTTTAAAATCAATATGCTGATTGAGTTTATCAATAATAAATATCAAACTGTATGTAACCTACATTTAGAACAGCTACTAGTGTTACAAGCAGGAACGCTGCTACTTTAGCACTTTAGCATGCAGCGCTAACTCTACTGTTTACTCATATCCTCTGCTGCTTTATAAAAAGGTTACAGACGTACATTTGGCTCCTATTTCTAGATGCAAATGCTTTGTTTGTTTGGAAAAACAAATTCCAGGTGAGATGCCTAAAGATGATGGAAAAACGCTCTGAACTTCCATCCATGGTGTTGAATATGAAGTTGTTGAAATCCTGTCTAATGTCTACCTTGTCGTACCAGCAGCGGATGCTGAGCTGCCCACAGAGACAGTTAGAGGACGAGCAGTCATCGCTGCAGCTACAGCGCTGAGGAGAAGCAAAACAAGAGCTTTAGCTTTTCTTTTGTCAATGTTCTGTGACGTTAAATTACCTTTAAGCGTGTAATAATGCCATCGGTATTCATGGTGGACGTTTGGCAGTTTTCTGACACATATTGGTAGTCTGACGGGCAGTCCTCGTCGTCCACAGCATTTACACAGGGAATCGGGACGTTCTCGCAACCTTGTGCGACGTCGCTGAGAAAAACACGCAGGAGTCCAATCAGGAAGTAAAAACAGACAGAGCGAGTGTCGAGCATTTGAGACGTCAAAGCTACCTGCTAACGATTCTTTCTGTCCGGAGCATGCGGTTGGTGATTCCCTGTCGTAGCTTCCTGTTGATCTGAAGCGACGCCCACACTGGGGAGTGGACCTGTGCCAGGATGGGCGGGGTTTCTGCCTTCCTGTTCAGGATATCTAGATCTGCAGCTCTGGATAAAAACAGCCTGCACACACACACACACACACACACACACAACATGTACTTTTTAAGGCTCAGTCATTCCTCAAATATCAAATATCAAAATGCAGATAATGAACGTTGGACTCACGTTCAAGGTGACGCTCTCTGACTGCGATGTGGAGGGCTGCGTCTCCATGGAGATTTAATTACATTGTATATTATAGAATCTTCAGAACAATTCAATTACAACATATTTCTTCTATTACGATATTAATTACAATGACACCATTATTTTAATTAATGACCATTAACATAATTACAATTCTAATTGACCCCAACACTGACAAAGCATTCTATCCCCACCTGACAGAGCGTTGGGGCACTCTCCCGTCCCGCATCCCTCCCATGGAGGCTGTGGGGGACGGCCCCACGGGGGCGGGTAGCGGCACGGGTGGCGTGGTGATGGAGGAGGCAGAAGCCGTGGATGAGTTGAAAGAGGGGATGGTGACCTCCTGGGCTTCAGAAGCGTCCTCGCCACAGTGCGGACAGAACAGCAGACCTCCGCCACCGTTTGCCTGACTCCGCCCACCGCCCAGTCCCTGGACAGAAGGAACAATAAAAATAACTTTGTGCTAAATGTTAAAGTAGCGTTTAATGCTAGTAAATAAAATAATCTAAGCTTTAATCTTGCTGTGATTGTTTCTTTGCTTTTAAAAACTCTGTAATCACGTAATTGATCATTGATGCAACTACAAATTCAAATTGTAAAAATCAGTAGTTGTTGTAATCATAATTATATTGTAATTGTGTTCAGATAATTGACTTTGTAATTGGAATGGAATGAAAATTCTATAAAAACTGTCAATTACAATTGAATTAAATGCAAACCTGGGCAACCGTTTTACAACTCTATGGCTTATACATATGAAGTTAATTATTAAAATAAGTTTCATATCAAGTTTTCTCACAACCGTTCAGTTCTGTTGAGGATCATTTCAACAGAACTTATAATATTTTTATGTATTTTACAGCTGATTTAAGACATGGTCAACACTCACCAGTTATGCTAACACAAAGTAACTGTAATTAACTTTCAGGGGGAAAACAATCATTGTAATTGTAATTGGAAAAAATGACGGTCATCATAATCATAATTGAAGATGGATAATTGAAGATGTAATTGTAATTGAATTGACCCCTGATTGTGACACTATGAGGACAGCAGTGGTGTTTACCATGTGAGAGCAGTGAACGTCCTGAATGTACACATTTATCCCAACACAACTTTTCTACACATTTCACAAGCAGCAAAAATAAATAGTGAACTTATCATTTTAAACATATAGAATCAGCCCTTAGAAATACAGCTGATTATACAGTAGTTCATATCAAGTGAAATGTACGGTGGCCCAGAAGGGAAAAGCACAAACTGTCCATTTCTTCCAGTTGAAAAGCTGAACGACGGCTGCCTCGTCCAATCAGCGATGTCTCATGTGACCCCTTCTGGTTTCTGGTTGTGTGTGTGTGTGTTGTGTGTGTGTGTGTGTGTGTTCTCTCTTTCACGTTTTGCTTTGCACTTCAGGGCCACCGTAGAAAAACAATGAAAAGCAGCGTGTTATGAGTCTACAGATACTGGTTCTGACCACCACTGAGCTATGAACAAAGACTGAGAAACCTCTCCATTGATGCTCTCCGTTGCCACGCACTGGCTGCTGTCAACGCGTGGAGCCTCCATCCTACAGCTGCACAGGGGGGGCTCCTCCAGCCCCCCCATATCGCCTGCCAACCACAAACACAAAACTTTAGCTAAGTAAACTTTATAGTGTTTTTCACACACAGAGGTTTATAATGAACACAATGAAGCTCAAACAATCATAAAGCAGATCTATTGGCTCTAAAAAGCCTCTTTAATAAAAGAAGTCTTTAAAAGTCTCCACAGAGTCCAGGGAGTCAAAGGTCACAGGAAGTTCATTCCAGAGATGAAGAACAACAGCTTTAAAGACACGCCTCCTCTGGTTATGGTTCCAGGAACCATTAGCAGGTTTTGACCTGAGGACCTCAGACTCTGAGCTGTAGTGTAGACCTGGATCAGATCTCTGACATCATCTGGAGCATGTCCATGAAGCTCCTGAAAGTCAGGACCAGAACTTTAAAGTTCACTCTGAAGGCAACAGGAAGTCCATGGAGATACTTCAGAGCAGCAGTAATATGGTCTGTGCTGATGGTGGAGGTTTAGAACATACTGTAGGTGGATCAACAGGTAGTTACAGTAGTCCAACCACAACCACACAAAAGCATGAATAATGATCTCCAGCTCTTTTTGTGAGAACATCTGTCTCAGTTTGGAGATATTACACAGCTGGAAGAAAGCGTTCTTTAATAACTGTCTCACATTTGCACTAGAGACATGTCTTCATCAAAGAGAACTCTGAGGTTCCTCAAACTCAGATCTCCCATGTGTTGCTTAATACCAGTGATGACATGTGATGTCATCAATGAGTGTCTCAGTTTTCTCTGAGTTTAGATGTTCTCACTCAGCCACTGCTTTACATGGGACAGGTCGTCCATTAAAGAGGTACGTTTGTGGAGATCTTAGACCAGCAGTACGGTTGTATGTCATCAGCAAACAGGTGAGAAGATACATCACTGAACCTCTGAATGATCTGTCCAACAGGGAGAAGGTAGAATAAAAACAGAAGTGGTCCTAGGACTGAGCCCTGTGGAACACCCCAGCATAGTTTAGCTGACCTCGACATGATGAGATTATCATGTAGACCAAGAGAGAACACCAGGTCAAGGGTGTGGCCCTTACTGTGGGTGGGGCCTGATACATGTTGTTTAATATCAAAGCTTCAATCATTAATAAAAGATCCACTGCTGGGCGGGGCCTATCGTCCTCAACGTGCAGGTTAACGGCACCAGGATTAAAAGTCCTTCCAGTTTGATAAGAGAGGATAAAAGTTATTAAACTCATTTAGAAACACACCAGCAGGGCCAGGAGGACGGTAAATTAAGATATATAAAGTGTCTGACTAACCCATCTTTATCATTTGGGATTCAAAGGAGAAGAAATGTTCAATCATGTGCATCTGTCCTGGTACACAGCAGCAACACCTCCACCTTCTCTAGAGCGGAGCAGCACACAGGGCACAGCTCCTTCAGGTGCATCACCTCTCCAGGGAGGTGGGCGTGCACACATACGTCGTAGGGAATGATTGTCTGTAACTGTCCCAGTCGTTGAAACAGCGTTCCATCGACTCTTTGATGTTAAAAAGTGATCATAAGTCTGTCCAGCATAGGCACCATCACGATGGCACCACAAACCGCTATAAAACCACACACAGGCTCCAACTGGAAGTGAAATGAAATGTAACTTAGTAACTTTAGACTAATTTACTCAAATATTCTTCTAATATTTTGTGACTGATCATAATTGTATGGAGATAAAAACATCTGATATACATGTAATTAGGTTTGGGTGGTGTGGTAATAACTAAATCTACTTTTGCATGCTCTCTCAGATCATATTTTTATGTTTTCTGGGTTGGTTTACAAGCAAACATGTATTTTGTTCATTAAGACTAAATAGTTCAACTGTTTGCTTTTATCTGCAGACACATTAACTCATTCAGTGCCAGCGTTTCTGAGCATTTTGACTGATTTTTAAAGACCCACACAATATTTTGTACTATGACAATCTGAATTGTGACACCTGAAAGATTAAAGTCTCTAATTTCATCAGAAAAATGTATTTTGTTTCTATCTTCTTTCGTTTTTTTCTGTAATCAGCAGTTGAATAGAAGCAAATCACCAGTTTGTGACAAAAAGCTGAGAAAAAACATCTTTTTCTGAAAAAAAAAACTATTAGTGACTTTGAAGCAACTGTTTTTTTTTGCTTTAGTGACACCTCAACATTAAACACTGAGACCAGGCTTTTGATGGCAACATCATTATTATTTCTCTATCTGGGTCAGAGTTTCTTACTGTATTTTCTATCCAATGTGTTCTGGCTCACCTTCTTCCTCCATCTCCACTTCATCAGCAGCCTTTCTCTCTTTGGCCTGGTGTGACAGCAGCCATGAAGACTGTCCATTCTCATTTCTACTGTGAGAAGCTTTTTGTGACTCCAGTACCTACAATAAAAACACCAATCATAGGAATTTAAACTTAAGCATTTTACTGGAAATGCTTGTATGCTAAGCTAAAATGCTGCATTTCCCTCACTTTTTGGCAAACCAAGCATGGACTGGACTTTGACAGTTTGCTGTGATATATGATAGAAGTTAATGGTCCTGTCTTTAATAAACTAGCTTCATCTCTACTGTCCTGCAACCAGTGTTGGCGTCATGAGGGGGCATTAGCGGGCAGTGCCCCCCCAGCTGACCTACTGTACCCCCCCCCACCGGGGAGCTTTTTATTAATCAAAGATATCTGATTGGCTATCACAACTGAATGTGTCCACTCACTGACAGCGTACAGGAGTCTGCTCTATAGATAAAATATACTGTGGTGTCATTGTTTTACATTGGTGCTATTGAACGTACCCTAGAGCTGTTGTAATATGTATATGTGTCATGTTCTGTTGGTTAAGTTTAGTTTTTCTGTGTCTTTGTTTATTTTGAGTCTAGTCTTGTTAACTCTTGTCTGTGTTTCAGGGATTCCTGCTTGTGGCTCCACCCCCCAGTGATGTCTGTGTGAGTGCTTGGTGATTGAGTAGCTCCCTCATGTTTGCACCCAGGTGTGGCCCATTCCTAATCAGGCCTCCTCCACTATTTAATGAGTGCTTGGTCACAGTGTGGTTGCTGGTTCGTTGTGTGTAATGTCAGGTTCATTATCGCCTTCCTCGTCTCTAGTCTTGTTCCCTGATTCCTTCATGCTGCCTGTTTTGGATTTTAGTTTTGATGTTGGATTTTTGAATTAAAACATGGATTGGTTCCAAGAACGCTACTCTTGCATCCTGCCTCCATCTTTTCCTGCATTTGGGTCCACACCAACAGCTAACCGTGACAGAACGAACCAGCCACAAGTGGATCCAGCGAAGATAGATTTGGCAGAGATGGACCTGGCTGAAGGGACTTCATACTGGCAGAGCTACCTACTGGAGGCCAGGGAAGATCTGTGGTATGGATGGGAGGACGAGCCTGTTAGGGATCCCTACTGGGGAACTCGACTGGCTTTGGGAGGACCCCGGAGCCTACAACGAGGTAAAGGTCGGTCAAGAAGGAAGGGTCAGCCCCGCCAGTCTCCTAGCTCCCAGGCTAGCGTCCCTGTATCCCCTAGCGTCCAGGCTAGCGTCCCTGTATCCCCTAGCTCCCAGGCTAGCGTCCCTGTGTCCCCTAGCTCCCAGGCTAGCGTCCCTGTGTCCCCTAGCTCCCAGGCTAGCATCCCTGTGTCCCCTAGCTCCCAGGCTAGCGTCCCTGTGTCCCCTAGCTCCCAGGCTAGCGTCCCTGTGTCCCCTAGCTCCCAGGCTAGCGTCCCTGTGTCCCCTAGCTCCCAGGCTAGCGTCCCTGTGTCTCCTAGCTCCCAGGCTAGCGTCCCTGTGTCTCTTAGCTCCCAGGCTAGCGTCCCTGTGTCTCTTAGCTCCCAGGCTAGCGTCCCTGTGTCTCTTAGCTCCCAGGCTAGCGTCCCTGTGTCTCTTAGCTCCCAGGCTAGCGTCCCTGTGTCTCTTAGCTCCCAGGCTAGCGTCCCTGTGTCTCTTAGCTCCCAGGCTAGCGTCCCTGTGTCTCTTAGCTCCCAGGCTAGCGTCCCTGTGCTGTCCAGGCTAGCGTCCTTAGCTCCCAGGCTAGCGTCCCTGTGTCTCTTAGCTCCCAGGCTAGCGTCCCTGTGTCTCTTAGCTCCCAGGCTAGCGTTCCTGTGTCCCCTAGCTGTCAGGCTAGCGTTCCAGTCCCGGCTCCACGCACCCGGCCGCCGCCAGCCCTGCCGCCAGCCCCGGCTCCCCGCACCCGGCCGCCGCCTGCCCTGCCGCCAGCCCCGGCTCCCCGCACCCGGCCGCCGCCTGCCCTGCCGCCAGCCCCGGCTCCCCGGGGCTGGCTGGTCATCCAGGGTTTTTGATTTAAGAAAACCCGGGTGTTTTTGTCCACAGTCACATTCCCAATGCAGAACTGGATATAGTCCAGTACCGTTCCTGTGAATGTCTCCAAGTCCTGATGTGCGAATAAGTCCCAGTCTGTCTGTTCAAAGCAGTCCTGTAGTTTGAGGAGTGCGTTTCCAGTTCAGGTTTTAAAGGGGACATATCATGGTTTTAAATCCTTTCTTTTTACATATAAATCATACAGTTGTGGTCTACTGTATATAAAGCAGAACTGCACTGCTTGGGTCTGAATTCCTCATTATTAAAGCTCCTCCCCTTTTCTGATGTGCTTCTGAGAGCAACTCGTTTTGGTGCTGTCTCTTTAAATGCAAATGAGACACTTCATACCCCGCCCCCTCTCGGTTCAACTCCACCCTGCTCGGCCATTTTTGTAGTTTGATAGAAGAGATACGGCTATGTAGCGGTGCATAAACTGGATGGACAAGTTTAACGTTGTTGACATTGTGTAAATAACGTGTGAATAAAAAGTTTAACCCAGCCCCCCCTGTACATCAACGGTGGATATCTCCGCGGATATGTCCTGGTCAGAGAACATCACGGCAGTCTGCAAGAAGGCTCAGCAACGGCTACACTTCTTGAGAGTTCTCAGGAGATATAAACTAAATTCCAACCTGCTACTGATCTTCTACCGCTCAGCCATCGAGAGCCTGCTGACGTACTGTATCACAGTATGGTACGGCAGCTGCACCGCTGCAGACAGGGCGAGGCTCCAGAGAGTTGTAAAGGCAGCACAAAAAAATCATTGGCTGCCCTCTCCCCTCCCTGATGGACATTTCCACCTCCCGCTGTCTCAACAGAGCTAAAACCATCACCAAAGACTGCTGCCACCCTGGCTTTGACTTCTTTGACCTGTTGCCCTCAGGGAGGCGCTACAGGTACATTAAGGCCAGAACAAACAGACTCAAAAATAGTTTTTTTCCAAAAGCAATAACCACTCTGAATTCTCATATGCGCTGAGCTCATATTCATACCCACGGACTCTGCCCAGCCACTTTTTAAATACAAAATGCACATACAGTTCACTTTACCTCATTTCCTGTACTGTCTATTTATTTATTTATTTATGTCCTATGTTTTATTGTTTGTTGTTTATTTGATTCTTGCACTGCTACTGGAGTTGACTGTTTTTAATCTCATGGTACATGTGTACAATGACAAATAAAGGCATTCATTCATTCATAGACGATGCTGTAAACCTGGCTCTCCACTTCATCCTCCAGCACCTGGACTCCCCAGGCTCCTACGCCAGGATCCTGTTTGTGGACTTCAGCTCTGCTTTCAACACTATAATCCCAGCTCTCCTTCAGGACAAGCTTTCCCAGCTGAACGTGCCAGACTCCACCTGCAGGTGGATCACAGACTTCCTGTCTGACAGGAAGCAGCACGTGAAGCTGGGAAAAACCATCTCTGCTCCAGGACCATCAGCACTGGATCTCCTCAGGGCTGTGTTCTTTCTCCTCTGATCTTCTCCCTGTACACCAACAGCTGCACCTCCTCTCACCAGTCGGTCAAACTCCTGAAGTTTGCAGACGACACGACCATCATGGTCTCATCTCTGATGGAGACGAGTCTGACTACAGGTGGAGACAGACCGGCTGGTGTCCTGGTGCAGCCAGAACAACCTGGAGCTCAACGCTTTAAAGACAGTGGAGATGATAGCAGACCACCTCCATGAAGAAATGACCTGCTGCACTGTATTTATCATATTTATCCTTTATTCTCTATCTATCCTTTATATTTATCATCATTATTATTATTGTTTCTATGTTCTTCACACTGACTACCAAGTCAAATTCCTTGTGCTGTTTTAAAAATCGTACTTGGCCAATAAAACATTTCTGATTCTGATGTACTGAGTGCGCATTGTACTGAGATTGTACAGTATAAGTGCATGCGCGCACATACACACTACCAGAAAATGAATTTTTGCTAAAAAAAAAACAATAATTCATTTTTGTTTTCAAAGTGAATGAACACGTGTTTTATTTGTTTATTGGATTAGGTTAGGATTAGGGTTATAGGTAAACTCAGTACATGACACCAGCATATTTACCGAGTTAATTTTTTTTTTATCAATCAATCAATCAATCAATCTTTATTTGTATAGCGCCAAATCATAACCAATGGTATCTCAAGACACTTTACAGTAGAGCAGTCTTAAGGACGGACTCTTCATTTTATGGATACACACATATGCATATATACGTATATACACATACATATGTATCCCACACCCAACATGAATTCATCATGGCGGCAAGGAAAACCTTCTGTTAAGCAGCAGGAACCTTGTGTGGATCCCATTCCTATGATGAACAGCCATCCACGTTATGCTGTGTTGGGTGTGTGCAGAGAAAAGGGTGGAGACAGAGCCGCTGAGTCTCTGTAACTCCACACTGAGGATCCCACGGACCTGCAAGACAAAAGCCAGAAGGAGTACAGGAGCAAACACACAAGGGAGTAAGCAGACATAGAGGGAGTGTTTGAAAGAGGAATGGGACCCTCTCCGGTCCCTCTCTAACCTAAATGACCTCTCTCTTAACGCCCTCTCCAACCTCTCTCCAACCGAGCATGCCAGACCCCCCCCCCCCGGCAGTCTATGCCTATTGCATCTTAATTATGAGCTATGAGCTGGTTCCTAACTAAAAGCTTTATCAAAGAGGAATGTTTTGAGCCTAACCTTAAAGGTAGAGAGGGTGTCTGCCCCCCGAACCGTGGTTGGTAGATGGTTCCAGAGAAGTGGGGCCTGATAACTGAAAGCTCTTCCTCCTATACTACTTTTAGAGATGAATGGAACAACGAGTAGTCCAGCATTTTGAGAGCGTAGTGTTCTGGGGGGATTGTATGGCACTACAAGCTCCTTGAGATAGACTGGTGCCTGTCCATTTAGGGCTTTATAAGTGAGAAGAAGAATCTTGAATTCTATTCTATATTTTATGGGAAGCCAATGCAGAGAGGCTAATACAGGAGTAATGTGATCTCTTCTCCTAGTTTTAGTCAGTACACGTGCTGCAGCATTTTGAACCAGCTGAAGTGTCTTAAGCGACTTGCTCGGGCAGCCTGCTAAAAGAGAATTACAATAATCCAGTCTAGAGGTAACAAAAGCATGGACTAGTTTTTCGGCGTCGCCCTGAGACAGGATAGATCTGATTTTAGCAATGTTACGGAGATGAAAGAAGGCAGTTCTTGAAGTTTGTTTTATGTGAGAGTTGAAGGATAAGTCCTGATCAAATAGAACCCCAAGGTTTCTAACAGTTGTGCTTTGTGCCAGAGTAATGCCATCTAGGGCAGTTAGGCTAGCATAGGTTTCTCTAAGGTGTCGCGGGCCCAGTACAATGAGCTCAGTCTTGTCTGAGTTGAGAAGAAGAAAATTTTGGTCCATCCAGGCCCTAATGTCCTTTAGACAGGCCTCAAGTTTAGATAGCTGATTTGTCTCACCTGACTTCATTGATACATACAGTTGGGTATCATCAGCATAGCAGTGGAAGTTAACAGAGTATTTTCTCATAACATTACCAAGGGGGATCATATAGATACAGAAGAGGATTGGACCTAGCACAGAGCCCTGAGGAACCCCGTAGCTTACTTTAGTGTACACAGAAGACTTATTATTCACGTGTACAAACTGGTACCTATCAGATAGGTAGGACTTAAACCAGTTTAGGGCAGTCCCTGTGATTCCAAGTAATTTCTCTAATCTCTCTAGTAGAATATAGTGATCTATAGTGTCAAAAGCTGCACTAAGATCTAATAAAACCAGCACTGAGAGTCGTCCTTCATCTGAAGCCCAGAGTAGATCATTAGTTACTTTAACTAAAGCAGTCTCTGTGCTGTGTTGAGCTCTAAAGCCTGACTGGAAGTCCTCGAACAGGCTGTTGTTTTGAAGAAATTCACAGAGCTGAGCTGCCACAACTTTCTCAAGAATCTTTGAAATAAAAGGAAGATTAGATATAGGCCTGTAGTTTGCTAAAGTGCTGGAATCAAGAGTAGGTTTTTTGAGAAGGGGTTTGATTACAGCTACTTTAAAGGACTGTGGCACGTAGCCTATTGATAGGGATATATTTATTGTCTCCAACAAAGATGGGCAGACCAGGGGAACAACTTCTTTAAACAGCTTAGTTGGGATCGGATCTGAAAGGCAGGTCGATGGTTTGGAGGATGAAATAATAGAGTTAAGTTCCTGAAGTCCTATATGTGTGAAACAGTTTAGGTTCGGCCTATTTACATTTAATGGTACAGCAGGCCCAGGTGAAGGCAGGGAGTGGCTAATTTTATCTCTAATCTTGTGAATTTTATCGTTAAAAAATGTCATAAAGTCCTCACAGCTGAGGGCTAGAGGAATCATGGGCTCAATAGAGCTCTGACTTTGTGTTAGCCTGGCTACAGTGCTGAAAAGGTACCTCGGATTATTTTTATTTTCTTCAATTAGTGAGGAGTAGTATGTAGATCGACTATGTCGTAAGGCTGTCATGTATTTACTATGGCTTTCTTGCCAAAGTATTCGTGACTCCTCTGTTTTATTGGAGCGCCACATTCTCTCTAATTTACGGGTTGTCTGTTTGAGTGTGTGAGTTTCAGAGCTAAACCACGGAGCTTTCCTCTGACGTTTAATAGTTTTTTCCCTCAATGGGGCAATTGAGTCCAAGGTGGATTTTAGTAGACTAGCAGAGCTATCGACAAGCAGATCCAGTTGAGAGGGGTTATAATTAATATCATAGTTATTTATTGGATGGTGCACTGAGTTTAAGGCAGGAGGAATGGCCTCTTTAAATTTAGCCACAGCACTGTTGGATAGATTTCTACTTGTAACTATTTTATTGCACAGTGCGAGATCCTCTAGGATAATGTTAAAAGATATTAAAAAGTGATCTGATAGCAGAGGATTTTCAGGGTAGATTTTTAGTTCATTAATATCAAGGCCATATGTTAGAACAAGATCAAGAGTATGATTTAAACGATGAGTAGCTTCATTAATAGTTTGAAAAAAGCCAACTGAGTCTATTAGGGACATAAAGGCTGAGCTCAGGCTATCACTATCTTTGTCCACATGGATATTAAAATCTCCTACTATCAGTATTTTATCAGAACTGAGGACTAAGTTTGATATAAACTCAGAGAATTCTGATAGAAATTCAGAATAAGGGCCTGGAGGACGGTAAATTATCGCAAATAAGACTGGCTGGCAGGTTTTTGATTCGATATGAGATAAATTTAGAACCAGGCTTTCAAAGGAAGTGTAACTGGCCTTTGGTTTAGGATAGATTAGGAGAGAGGAATGATAAATAGCTGCTACACCACCTCCACGGCCTATGTCTCGTGGCATATGAGTATTTAAATGACTGGGAGGAGTGGCTTCATTTAAACTAACATATTCATCTTGATACAGCCATGTTTCAGTTAAACAGAATAAATCAAGGTTATTTTCTGAGATAAGGTCATTTACTAGTAGAGATTTGGATCTCAGTGATCTAATATTTAATAGAGCACATCTAATGGTTTTATGTTTTGGTGTTTCTAGATTTGAGATTTTAATTTTTTTCAGATTTTTATAATTGATAGCTCTTTTATTTGATTTTATGTTAAAATCATTGTGAAATATGGGTCGGGGGACTGACACCGTCTCCATAAAATAATATTCATCACCATCACAACAGTTGTCATGGCGATGAACACAGCTATCCTGATAGCAATGGGAGGGAAACTGCCCTAAGGCAAGCGCAGAGGGGCGTGGAGGACTCCCCCTCTGTAACATGGTCTCATTCATGAGATGTCATAAATGTGCCATGTTTTTACCATCCGGTTAATTGATTTATTGATCATCGGCCCAGGCCTAATGTCCTCTCTTATGCCGTTAAATTGTTGGATGAAATCCCGTCTAAAATCCCAGAGCAGTGTCAGGATTAAGCCCAGGCTAGCTTCCTGGCTCGGCCCAGCAGCGGTGTCAATCTGCAAGTCGTCCTCCATGTTGCTAATGCTGCTAGTTTGTGACAGTTCACCTTCTTCTTCCTCATTGTGTTTTATTTCTTTGTGTTAGTTTTTTTCTTCACTTTTTGTGCCATGTCCCCTCTTGTTGTAGCACGTCTTCCAGAAGATTCCAGTTATATACGGAGACACTTAATTCCTACTGTCAGAAGCCTATCGCTGCAAGCGGACATCGTGTAGTGTGATAGACCGGAAGTTAGTCAAGTTTACGGGACTCCACATCCCACAATGCAATGTACAAAAATGTCAAAAAAAAGTCATGATTATGTAACACTAAGTCATATGAGATAAGTCATAATTACGACTTGGTATCTAATAATTATGACTTAAATTTGTTTAGTTTTTTTTTACTTTTCCCATCATTTTGACTTTAGTATATTATAATTATGAGACAGTATCTCATAGATGGATAGGTAGATTTTTTCTATTTATTATTATATTGTTTGGCGGAATGGGCTTCCATACGATTCACTGATCTATGAAGCATACATCTACTAAAAAAATATGAGTCCTATAGCAGATTTAACTTATTAGAAATGAACTGTTGGAATCCATGGAATCACTCACCTGCTCAGACATGCTAAACGGGGCTCCGCTGTCTTTAGCTTGGAGCCTCACTTCTACCACTTTATCTTCTAACTGCAAAAGATGCCAAAAGGAGTCAAAGTTATCCAACACAATGGAAAAGAGGAACAATGGATGAAGTGAAGACCCGCACCAAGTCTGAACCCTTGTGAGATGAATGGGAATCTAGGATATTGTTGTCAATGTCCTCGTCCATGTGTCCATCACTGCTGCTCTTTGATGGAGTCCTTTCAGTACCAGGCAAGGCCTTTACAGGAGATGATGTTTAGATTAATATAAGACCAGTTAACAACTGTGATGAATACTTTATAACAAGCAGTGTGTTCGTCTCAATAGGATTTTACTAATCATTTATGAATTTGGCAAAACTCATTTTAGTTCAGGAGCCAAATACGGAGCCGTTTGATCTCAAGTGGGCCACAGATTTTGTGCGGGAAAATGAGTAATTTCAACATTATTGTGCTTTATTTTGCCAAACCAACAACACCCAAGCAATAGGTGACAGATATCAGTCCCAACGGCATCTTCACTTTAAATTTCCTTGGTTTTATGACCAATTTCTTTTTAATTAGGGGAAATGTTATGTCATAATTTAAGGAAAATGTAAGGATTTTGTCAGAAACATAATGTTTAAAATGACTTCAATCATGCGATTGTTGAGTTTCATTTACAAAACGATTCATGTTTTCTCTGTAAATTTGACTTTCCCCTGAGGGCTGAATTGGACGCTCCAAAGGGTGGGATTTGGCCCCCGGGCCATGGGTTTGACACGTACACTAAATGGTTAATTTACACACACCTGTGAAAGAAAAAAGGTTTCTGTTGGAATCCTGTGCAGCCTGATCTCTGGGTTCTTCAGTCCAACACTGGAACCAGAAGGTGTCGTCACCATCCGTGTATCGCTGGGATCTGAAGATGATTCCTGCTCCATGTCTCCATCCACACAGAGATGTGAGTGGAGAACAGATGAAGTGCTGAAGGTCTTCCCACACTCATCACATATGAAAACATTCTTCTCATGAACTCGTTGGTGGAGATGAAGTTGAGATTTGCTCTTGTAAGATTTTCCACATGTGTCACATTTATGAGGTCTTTCTGATGAGTGGCTGATTTGGTGATGTTTTAACCGTTGATATGTTGTAAAAACTTTGTCACACTGGTCACAGGGACACACTTCATGTCCAGTGTGAGATCTCAGGTGATGGATGAGGGCTTGTTTCTGTTTATATATTTTCCCACAGTGGTCACAGCGATACAACTCTGTTCTGGAGTGAGTCTGCATGTGAGTCGTTAAATTTGATCTTTGTGTGAAAGTCTTTCCACACTGTTCACATCTGTGACCTTTGACTCCACGATGAATGAGGACATGTCTACTGAGGTCAGCAGATAGACTAAAAGTCTTTCCACATTCATCACACGTGTGTGGTTTCTCTCCACTGTGAACAAGCTGATGGCGTTTCAGGTGATCTTTTCGAGCAAAAGCTTTTCCACACTGATCACAGCTAAACGGTTTTTTCTCCAGAATGAATTTGTTGATGTTCAGTGAGCTTTGATTTAAAGCTAAAGTCCTTCCCACACTGGTCACATGTATGTTTAGCTTTAACTCCAGCTTGGCTCTGCTGTTGAACTCTTTGCTCTGAAGTTTTTCTCTTAGATTTGTTTCTTTGTTGTGGCTGAGCTTTGTGGTCCTGAGAACGTAGAGGTGTCACTTTGTTCTGGCTTCCAGAGTCCTGTAGAACAGTTAGAGATTAAACACAGAGAAGGAACCAAACAAACATTTGTTTCTAAATGTGTTCCTAGAAAGAACAGTGGCTGTTAAAGATGGATCAGACATAGCATTAGGCTTAGTAGGAGATCAACTTCAATAGAACATCCACATGGACGTCAGGAACCAAAGTTTACCAGCAGAACATTGACCAAAGCATCACTGCCTCCACAGCTCAGTGGCAGGGCTTTTCCACCGGGCAGGAGCTGGTGCTAACTTGGAGTCAGCTCGTGTTTTGGCTACGGGCCATTCTGTTTCCACCAACATAGCTCCAGCTCTTGGAGCCAAAAACCAGGGCTACGCTGGTCCCACGTAGCTTCTGGGCTACAGCTCAGCTCTGAAGTGGGCGGGTGGTAGGCGGGGTTATCTGCGGTCCTCCAAAAACGAAAAGCAGCCATTTTTTTAAGCTGGCGAGCGGCTGGTCACGTTAGCGCAAATCCGACAAAAAATATTTAAAAGTGAGTCCAAAGTAAGTCCAAGATGACAGAGCAGTGGTCAGAGGAGGAGAACATTGTTTCCTGGTTCTGTGCATGTCTGAAGAGATTCAGGGGAAGTGGGCGGAGCCCCACGGACTGAACAGAACTACAGCCACGGAGGAACTCGTCCTGTAGAACTGTTACTAATTCTGGTAAGTTTTATTTCACCTGTTGTTAAACTACTACCAATATTAACTTGCTACAATATTCCCTCATCAATATGATGAACGTTACCTCTAACGTGGTGCAGGCTAGTCAGTTAGCCTCTGGTTAGCTAGGAAACCATAACAATACTTTAATATTCCTGAAAGCAGCAGTAATATATCATTGATCTGTATTCAGAACTGATCTTATTGTTACATAATGATAATATAATAATATTAATGTGGTAACAACGTTTCTGATCACAGTTAGATTTAAAGGTTCATCTGTAGCTCAGCTCGTCTTCATCTCAGAACAAATACAGTTAGATTTATTTATTTTATGCAAACATGTACAATATGATCTGTTGGTCCATCCTAAAATATCATTTGTTTATGAACAAATGAAACTATTATTAATAACTAATATTGTTTTCTATTCCTGGACAAAACCAGGCACTTTCTTGATCAAAAAGCATTGCACACTCTTTATTGTACAATTGTTTTACTATATTTGAGATATTATCTAGAGGTTTGGGGAAATACATACATGACAAACATCCAATTGTTATTCATATTTCATAAAAAAGATCCATCAGACTCAGACATAACGCAGGATACAGAGACACACACATGGATTATTGTTAAAAACACCACATTTAAAACTCCAGATCTCATCAAACTCTAAACTGTCCAAATGATTTATAAAGTAAAGGTTTATTTCCAAAAGTGTTGCAGAAAAGATTTTTAGAGAGAGAAGTGGAAAATAATTTAAGAGAACTACCTTTCAAGATGAAAAATACTAGAACAACAGTCAAAAGGATGAATATAACAATATCAGGGATGAAACATAACAACATAAATCAGTTTAAAAAGTTTTTTAAAATCATATATTTTTATTAAATATAAGAATTAAGAGTAACAATTTCACCAAGTACATGTCATATATACATTCATGTGTATATGTGTTTGATGTGAATGTATACACTGTATATAAAACTTGTGTAGAATAAATAGTTAAAATAGTAATATAAGCTAAATATTTTGTGTGTGTGATTATCTAGAGAACCTTGTTTAGTTTTATTGTGATAAGGTAGGTTTGTATAAGCTTTGCTTCAAACTACACACTTTAAGGATTACACAGTTGAGTGTTTGTTTTTGTATTTTCTTATTATGGAGAATGCTGGAATAAATAATAAATTAAATATTATTTTAATGCTTCTATGCAGTAAAAAAAAGGAGGAAGATGTTAATGCAGATGTTCTTCATGGAACAGTCAGCGACACGGTTCATGGACCAGAACCAGGAACAGGACTACGTCCATGGTCCATAACCTCCAGCTCATGATGAACTCCTCAGCACTGGTGTTGATTCTGGAGTAGATAAAATCAGACTTTGGTCCTTTCTAATAAAAAACTCACTATCATTTAAGTAAATGTTAATATATATTGAGTTGATTTGTAAATCTATTTTTACTTTGTGTAAATAAAGTTATTTATTTTGTATTCTACAAGGACTTTGTTTGTTGTGTACTTGTAGGCAAGGCAAGGCAAGGCAAATTTATTTATATAGCGCATTTCATACTCAAGGCAACTCAATGTGCTTTACATGATAAAACATTCAATTGTTTAAAATCAATAAGAACATTTAAATCAATAAGAACATTTAAAATCATCAGCAAAATCAATTAAAATCATCAGTAAAATCATCATTACATCAACAACATGACAAAAAATCTCTCTCAATCATATGCAGTAGAGAAAAAAAGTGCCTTTAACTTTGATTTAAAAATGTTCACATTGGATGCTGACTTCAGCTCCGCTGGCAGTTTGTTCCACTTCTTTGCAGCATAACAACTAAAAGCTGTATCACCATGTTTACTGTGAACTCTGGGCTCCACTATCTGACCTGTGTCCATAGATCTGAGAGACCTGCTGGGTTCATACCTGACTAACATGTCACTGATGTATTCTGGACCAAACCCATTCACAGATTTATAACCAGCAGCAGAACTTTAAAGTCTATTCTGAGGCTGACTGGGAGCCAGTGTAAAGACTTTAAAACTGGAGTCATGTGCTCTGACCTCTTTGTTCTGGTTCAGACCTGAGCTGCAGCGTTCTGAACCAGCTGTAGATGTTTGATGAAGACCATTACAATAGTCCAGTCTGCTGGAGATAAAAGCATGAACAAGTTTCTCCTGGTCTTTCTGAGCCATTAAACCTTTCACTCTGGAGATGTTCTTTAGGTGGTAGAAGATGTTTTTGTGATAGATTTGATCTGATGCTGAATGTCAGATCTGAGTCAATCAGAACACCAAGGTTTTTGACTTGGTCTTTAGCTTTTAAAGATCGAGACTCAAGATACTTGCTGACAGCAGTCCTCTTTTCCTTGATACCAAAGACAATCACCTCCGTCTTGTCATGGTTTAGTTGAAGGAAGTTTTCACTCATCCATCAGTTTACTTTTTCTAAGCAGTCACACAACACCTCAATGGGACCATAGTCATCTGGGTTCAGTGATAGATATAGTTGTGTGTCATCTGCATAGCTCTGATAATCAACCTTACAGTTCTGTAAAATGTGTCCTAAAGGAAGCATATAAAGGCTAAACAGAAGGGGTCCAAGAACAGAGCCCTGAGGAACCCCACAGGACATTGGTAATCTGTCAGATTCAAAGTTTCCAATGCTTACAAAATAGCTTCGCTCCTCCAAGTAGAACTTAAACCATTGCATTACTTTTCCATTTAGTCCAACCCATGTTTACAATCTGTGCAACAAAATTGTATGATCTACAGTGTCAAATGCAGCACTTAGATCCAACAGAATGAGAACAGATACTTTTCCTGAATCAGTGTTCAACCTTATGTCATTGATCACTTTGATCAAATCAGTTTCTGTGCTGTGATGAGAACCAAAACCTGACTGAAATTTATCAAATATTTTGTTGAATGTTAAGAATTGACTCAGTTGGTTGAAGACCACCTTCTCAATGATCTTGGCCATGAATGGAAGGTTCTGATTGGTCTATTGTTAGCCAGTATAGAGGCATCCAGTGTTCTCTTTTTTAACAGCGGTTTCACAGCAGCTACTTTCAGGGATTTTGGTACGGTGCCTGATTGGAATGAGCAGTTAATTATCTGACACAAATCAGTGATAAATGACTTTACAACAGTTTTAAAGAAGTTTGAGGGTTTTGTGTCAAGGCAACACGTTGATGGATTCAGCTGCTGAACAGTCTCCTCTATTGTTTTTGGGTTCACTGTAATAAACTCTAACATTGTAGTTGACTCCTCCCTCAGTGGTTGAAGCTGTTCAAGCTTTTTGTGATTTTGCTGGTTTGTTCTGATGTTTGACCTTATTGATTGTATTTTTTCATTGAAATATACAGCAAATTCATTGCATTTTCCAGCTGACAGTAATTCAGGGGCTATCTGATCTGGGGGGGATTGTGAGCTTTTCAATTACAGAAAACAACGTGCGAGAGTTGTTGACATTTTTGGCAATAATTTCAGAAAAGTATTGCTGCCTTGCTTTGAACAAGCCATCATTGAATTTTCGCAGACTTATTTTGTACAGTTCTAGATGAATTTGGAGTTTTGTTGATCTCCATTTACGCTCAGCTCTTCTACAGTCAGATTTCAAATTCTGCATTATCTCAGTCCTCCTCCAAGGTGTTTTCTGTGTGTTTGGTTTTCTCTTAGTTTTGATTGGAGCCACCACATCTATGACATCACAGACGTTTCTATTATACTCATCCAGAAGATCATCAACTGTCTCAGCACTCAATGTTGGTGTCATTGCTATGGCTTCCATAAACTGTGCACTTGTGTTCTCATTTATGTACCTTTTCTTTAAACACACATAACTAGGGGGAACAGATGTTACAGTCTCTAGGTCAAAAAAGACAGAAATGATCAGATAGAGCTAAGTCTCTTACATCAACAGCAGAGATATCAACACCTTTAGAGATAACCAGATCCAAAGTGTGACCTTGAGTGTGTGTCGGACCAGTCACATGTTGTGTAAGACCAAAAGTATCCATTAAAGCATACAGTTCTTTGGCAGTATTGTCCATGTTATTGTCTACATGAATATTAAAGTCACCTGTTATTATTAAAAAGTTGTATTCAGTGCATACAACTGACAGCAGTTCAGCAAACTCATCCATGAATTCTCCAGAATATTTTGGGGGTCTATAAACGACTAAAAACAGAACTCTTGAATCACCCTTCAGTAAGAATGACATATATTCAAAGGAGATAAAATCACCAAATGTTATTTCTTTGCA
Organism: Gouania willdenowi; assembly: GCF_900634775.1. Classification (NCBI taxonomy): domain Eukaryota; kingdom Metazoa; phylum Chordata; class Actinopteri; order Blenniiformes; family Gobiesocidae; genus Gouania; species Gouania willdenowi. The sequence continues at coordinate 72,251,439 of NC_041049.1, forward strand.
CTGAAATATTGATTTAAAAACGGCAGCAACTCCACCACCTTTCCTGTAAGTACGACACTTATTTAAATAAATAAAGTCTTGTGGTTAACTTTCATTGAGAATAGTATTACTGATACCATCATTCAACCATGTTTCATTAAGAAATAAAAAGTCCAAGTGATGTGTTAAAATAATATCATTAATTAGTAGTGACTTGTTAACAAGAGATCTAACATTAAGAAGAGCTAATTTTAAAGACTTTACTGGAGACACTGGTGGACTTTTTGGATGACATGTTATAGGAGTCACATTTTTATCTCTATAAAGATTTTTGCTTTTCTTTAATTTAACATTTTTACCTGTGTTACCTGTCACCACAGGAATTAAAGAAGCTGCATTAACGCCATAGGGCCCTGACTTTTTCTGGTTGTTCCTAAACATAGAGCTATTGCAGTCTAGACCCAGCACACATCAGACCTGTGTCGCTCTAAGATGAACACATCTGGCCTGAGGAGAAGAGTGATCCTGGTATCACTGAGGAGGGATGGGTGGTGCAGATTGGTTCTTTAGAGGAGATAAGATGGGACCATGGTGGGGTAAAGGGTGGGGTGTCAGTCTTGTGCCAGCCAGAACCAGCTCGTTCATCTGGGCAGTTAAATCCAAGAAGGCAGGGGTAGGAGAGAAGCTGGATGAGGTGGAAGTAGGTGAATTTTGGGGTGAAGCAGGTGGGTCCTGAGATGCGGGGGATGGGTTGACCTCTTCATTTTGGCGATTTTTATTTCTTGCTGGAAGCTCATTGACTCCATGTTCTTTCCTTGTTGTTTTGTTCTCTGATGGTACATGTTGTCCTCTGTCTTTATCAGAACTGATAGCAGTGTGACTGGTGAAGTAAAACAAGTTGGATGTGAAGAGTTTTACTCCAGCCTTGTTTAGACACAGTCCATCTGCTCTAAAAAGATGACGATGTTCCCAAAAAATAGGAAAATTTTCTATAAAATTTAGTGAAAGGGCAGCACAAGCTGAAGACAGAAATTTATTCAAAGAGTAAATCCTTGAGAATTTCAGATCTCCTTTGTGGACTGGAGGTATCTGTCCACTGATGAACACTTTAGGCTGTATACAGCTCACAGTTTTTAGCAGATGGGTGAAATCCTGCTTTAACACCTCAGACTCCTCCTTGGCTAAATCATTTAACCCAAAATGAATCACAACATTTTTCAAATGTGGGTAATCTGCAACGATATGCAAGATTTACTCAGCCAGGTCTGATACTGTGTCATTAGGTAAACAGATCACTTTCACGTTGCTGCTAAACATCTTCTGAGCATCTTTAACAGAAACGTCTCCCACTATCAGTGTGTGAGGTTGTTGCTTTGGCCTACCATGTCGCTTTTGTTTTCCTGAAGCACTTTCAGTCTTCGCAGTTCCAGAAGGTTGTGTGTTGACCTCATTAGAGCAGATCCTTGGTCATTCAGCAGTGGGACGAATCAATTACCCAGTTCTACATGAAACTGGGTTTGTGACTTGGTGATACTCCTGCCTTTAGCAGATGTCCACTTTTGTGCCTGGGCAGACAAGGGAGATGATGTTGAGGCTGCAGTCTGAGAAGCCAGTGCAGGCCAGTCCGTCTCATTATTGATATCAGGGCGCTTTGCTCGGCCCGTTAGCCTTTGAAGTGGATATGACTTTTTCTTAGGCTTAGCTCCCAGAGTATTCCAGGGAGGACTCACACCTGTTGGCTTATCAACGGGAACATGATCCTCCCTAGGCCTGATAGCTTTGTTAGCACGGGCTGGTAGCGAGTTAGCTTTATCCACTCCGCTGTTTTGAAACAGCGGCACAGTCGTATCATTATCATATCCACAGTGTCCATTAACCTCAATGTTTACTTGTATTCCTCGCACTGTAGTCTCCAGTTCAGTAATCTTTTGGAGGAGACTGCTGTATTCTGTTGTGGAAAGAGCCATTCTTCTGCTAGTTAGCTTGCTACTTGTAGCTAGCTAGCTTGCTACTTAGCTTTCCAGTTGAGCCAGCAAATAAAAAAGCAGTAGATGATTACCTCAGAGCCAGAGTCAGATGGTAAATGATAGAGTTTGATGTTGAGGTATCGTATCATTTCTCAGAAGAAAAAGTTCATGTTTAGTAAATAAATTCCTCTTTGAGCTCCGCTCTGCTCTTTAGCTGCTGTCAGCTCAGCTGCCGGAAGTTAATTTACATGTGTGTAAACACACACATGTATTTTATTTCTATTCAGATCATTTAATTACTCTTTACATTCACTTTTTTGCCCAAAGATAGAAACATAACCTGCTGTAACACACTATTAGGTTTGTATTGTTTTATTTTTGATACATTTATAGAATTGAAAAGTTCATATAACACTCACCTATTAAGTAGGACATTTAAATAGAATGTAATTAAGATTTCTTCAATTCAAAATGTATTGAAACAAATCAAACAGCAGCAATAGATATAAAACATGTTGGATCAATAAGATGTCATTGATCATTAATAACACAAGTTAAACAACACAAACATTTTAATAAAGCATCTCTTCAGTCACACACAGTAAGTCCTTGGTCCAAATATATACAGTATGAATGAAATGACATCAGGACTCGTTAGTTTGACACAAACTTGTTCTGATTCTGGTTTTATTGAGTCCCACCAACAGCATGGTCACAGACGTGCACAGTCAGCATTAAGAGCATCTATAATGATAAACAAACATATCAAAATCAACTTATTGTCTTTATCTGCTGTATTCATGCAGGCGTAGTTGAAGCTACGTAGCTTAGCAAATGCTAACACGGTCATTGTTAAGCAATAAAACGTCTGATAATTACCTGTGTTCACTAATGTTGTTGCAGATTCCTGTGACTCTGATGAAGACGTTACATTTGTTCAGCAGAATCTTTACGTAGGATAAGATGGTATTTATACGATGTCAACAGTCAAAACATGGGCTTCATTATGACACAAGTGCTCATGGGTAAACTGTTACGTAATCAGTGACGTACTGATGTATTGTGGTGTACGTGGCTCCAACTTGCCGCTGCTGTGGTAGAAAACCAAACCGGTTCTTCAGCTAAACAGGACTAGCTCTGAAGTAGCTCTAGCACCAACCCCAGCTCCAAAAAAAACCTCCGTGCTCTCGGTGGAAAAGCCCTCTGACAGGATGGACATTAGCACTTGTCTCTGATCAAATGAAGGGATTTGGTTAAAGATTAAGTGGCTCTGAAGATATGAAAGAGGACCAGGGGGGTATTTTAACAAATCAAACTAAGTCCAGGTTTAACCTAAGGAGTCCGGCTCATTAACCTTGGTTACCATAGTAACACAGAAGATCTGTGGAGATGGAACAATCTCCACATCTCACTCCTTGGCAGAATAGCCTCAGTTAAAACTATCTGTTCTCTATGATCCACTGAAACCACCAACACAATGGTTCCAAAGATTAGATTCTGCCATTACAAAATTCTATGCTAGGAATAAAAAACCCAAAATAAGTTTTTCAATTCTTCAAAAAAATAAAAGCGAAGGTGGGATGGAAGCCCCTAATTTCATGCATTATTACCTATCAAACCAAATTCTATATTTAACAGAATGGCTAGAACCAAAAGAATACCATAACACATGGCTAGAAATAGAACAACTAGACTGTAAACATATTAAACTCTCTGATCTCCCTTTTATCACTGTGACCCTCAAACGTCATAACTGCTTTAAAAACCCACTGATTGCCTCCACCCTGACTGTGTGGTGGAAAGCCCTGGACATTACAAATGTTCAATTAAAAACCAGCATGTTGTCTCCAATCTGACACAACCCTGACTTTAGAAATTAAAAAACACCACTCTATCTAAAAACATGGGAAGAAAGTGGAATCACTCATCTCCAAGACCTCTTCTAAAATGATAAGCTCAGGACATATAACAATCTAACCGGCAGTGTTTACAGTAGTGGTTCTTACACATACATATGTCTATGATGCACTGACATGTCTTAGACTGTAGAGAAAACTGGGCTTAACTTTAGACACGTTGATCCTAAATACCTGTTTTAGGTATTACCACCCACTCCTTCCCTTTGTCCACAGACACCACCGTTATACCTAAGCTACACACTGGTCACCTGACTGGATTGATTACACAACACAATGAACACAACTATAACTACACATCTCACTCTCACTGTAAAATAATCAACTCTTCAACACCTCGAGTCTCACCTCCCTGTACCGCGTCCACCCAGGTGTAACACTGCTCTCCCTTTTTATATCCTCCCTATAATAAAGTGTTTCTTACCCTTCCTTAGGGAGGGCTGGTGATGGTCACAATTATGTAATAAAATACATTCATTTATGTAATTGCAATAATAAAACATGTATTGCTGTCTATAAAAGATTACACTTCTTGTAGTGTTGATGTTTGACAACATGTGCAGACAAGGTAAAAAAAAAGAATGAAAATCATTTTAACAGCTGCAGCAGCAGAGCCTTATCGCTCTGCTACAGCGCAGTGACAGAGAGTTAGTGAGAAAAGAGAAATGTCACTGTAGATAGATTCTTTCTAGGAGTCTCTTCTGCAACATTATGAGTCTGTGTGGCTTCAAATGTAACTAAGTCTATATTTCTAGTGTAATATAATGTTTCACCCTATGGGGGCGCTGCACTTATTCCAGGGTTAGAAGAACGTGAGAGGAAAAGAACTAACGCACACTGGAGGATGTGCGTGAAGCCAGATTTGAATGGGAACACCCACATTTCAGGGAGGCTCCACCCACAGTGCGTAACTGGGATGAAGACGCGCAGCGACTGACTTAAGTACAGGAGGAGAATAGCATACAGCCATAAACAGGACTTATGCTTATGGGAGAACAGAACCTAAATCTGTAATCGTTCTCATGGGTCTTATGAAGACGAGCACTTTGGTAAAATGGACTTGATTTATATAGAGTTTTATCACCACTGAAACAGTCTCAAAGTGCTTTACATATCAGCTCATTCACCCAATCACTGCCATACAAGGCACTAGTCGACCACTGGGAGCAACTTAGGGTTCAGTGTCTTGCCCAAGGACACTTCGACACATAGTCAGATAGTGGGATCGAACCCCCAACCTCTCGATCAGAAGACGACCCTCTACCACCTGAGCCACGGTCGCCCATGGCTAAACGCTGTCAGCTGATTGGCTGAGCTGGGGAGCTCCAAGCTGAGAAGAGTTTGATGAAATGGGAAAAGCCAGCATGGTCATGGATAGCTTGGCTAAACCATGTTTAAACCATAAGCCAGGCTTTACTAAGAACACTTTGATGAAATATCCCCCAGGATTCTAAGCTGCCCTTGTTGATGTCGTATATAATCTGTCTCATTAAAATAAAGAAACATTTGAGTCACTTCCATTAGGAGTTGATCTTGTACCAATGAGAAAAAGAATATCCATACAATTGCTGTGTTAATCTCTCGACCAGCAGATCAGCGTCAGAACTAGGAATGCTCATGGTTAACTGGTTAACTATTAGCCGTTAAACACTTAAAATGATTCATACTAACAAATGAAAGGGAGAAAACACATTTGACCCTCTTGCTTCCCATAGCAGTTTGCACACTGCAGCGTTAACAAGATGGTGGACAGCGTGGAGATAGTAAACAGACCAACATGTCTGTGGACAGACCAACATGTCTGTGAACAGACCAACGTGGACGGACCAACATGTCTGTGGACGGACCAACATGTCTGTAGACAGACCAACATGTCTGTAGACAGACCAACATGTCTGTGGACAGACCAACATGTCTGTAGATAGACCAACATGTCTGTGGACAGACCAACATGTCTGTGGACAGACCAACATGTCTGTGGACAGACCAACATGTCTGTGGACAGACCAACATGTCTGTAGATAGACCAACATGTCTGTGGACAGACCAACATGTCTGTGGACAGACCAACATGTCTGTAGACAGACCAACATGTCTGTAGACAGACCAACATGTCTGTGGATAGACCAACATGTCTGTGGATAGACCAACATGTCTGTAGACAGACCAATATGTCTGTAGACAGACCAACATGTCTGTAGACAGACCAACATGTCTGTAGACAGACCAACATGTCTGTGGATAGACCAACATGTCTGTAGATAGACCAACATGTCTGTAGATAGACCAACATGTCTGTAGACAGACCAACATGTCTGTAGACAGACCAACATGTCTGTGGACAGACCAACATGTCTGTGGACAGACCAACATGTCTGTGGAGCATCTTTTAAACACTTAAACCAATAGCAGAGCTACTGATATGTGTGTGCGCAGTGTTCAAACAAAAGTGTGAAGAAATTGTAAGAAGCCAAATGATTGGCTGAAAGCAAACACACCTGATTGGCTGATGAATCTGTCAATCACTTTTATCAGCCAATGGTGATGCTCATTGACAGAATGGGAGGGACAGAACAAGCACACCCACTGCACTGTTCATTTCATCTGTTTGTTTTGTGTGATCTTAACACAAGCTAGCGAAGGGCCTCCTGCTCTCGTAGTGGCCTCACAACAAGGGAAGGGGCGGAGCCTATGCATCAGTGACCAGGAGCCCTTGTCATGTTGTAGGCACGCCCCCACGCTTTCTGAAAATGTATAGTTCATGATACTCACAGAGGGATTGGATTATTATTCTTTCTTCTTTGTTTCCTGGTTTCAGAACCAACTCACACACTTTTCACCCACAGGGATCGAGAGTGTGACCAAATTGGTCACATATGCAAATATTTTTTCAGTTTTTCCTCCAAAAGGAGGAAACTTCCTCGTCCTCCTCTAACTGTCATGTCCCCAAACACACACCGCTGAGTCACCAACACTGGGGAGAGACACGGTCCGTGCTGCGTTCATGGACACTGGGACAAACACACACCGCTGAGTCACCAACACTGGGGAGAGACACGGTCCGTGCTGCGTTCATGGACACTGGGACAAACACACACCGCTGAGTCACCAACACTGGGGAGGGACACGGTCCGTGCTGCGTTCATGGACACTGAGACAAACACACACCGCTGAGTCACCAACACTGGGGAGGGACACGGTCCGTGCTGCGTTCATGGACACTGGGACAAACACACACCGCTGAGTCACCAACACTGGGGAGGGACACGGTCCGTGCTGCGTTCATGGACACTGGGACAAACACAATGCTGAGTCACCAACACTGGGGAGGGACACGGTCCGTGCTGCGTTCATGGACACTGGGACAAACACACACCGCTGAGTCACCAACACTGGGGAGGGACACGGTCCGTGCTGCGTTCATGGACACTGGGACAAACACAATGCTGAGTCACCAACACTGGGGAGGGACACGGTCCGTGCTGCGTTCATGGACACTGGGACAAACACACATTGCTGAGTCACCAACACTGGGGAGAGACACGGTCCGTGCTGCGTTCATGGACACTGGGACAAACACACACTGCTGAGTCACCAACACTGGGGAGAGACACGGTCCGTGCTGCGTTCATGGACACTGGGACAAACACACACCGCTGAGTCACCAACACTGGGGAGAGACACGATCCGTGCTGCGTTCATGGACACTGGGACAAACACACATTGCTGAGTCACCAACACTGGGGAGAGACACGGTCCGTGCTGAGTTCATGGACACTGGGACAAACACACACTGCTGAGTCACCAACACTGGGGAGAGACACGGTCCGTGCTGCGTTCATGGACACTGGGACAAACACACACCGCTGAGTCACCAACACTGGGGAGAGACACGGTCCGTGCTGCGTTCATGGACACTGAGACAAACACACACCGCTGAGTCACCAACACTGGGGAGGGACACGGTCCGTGCTGCGTTCATGGACACTGGGACAAACACACACCGCTGAGTCACCAACACTGGGGAGAGACACGGTCCGTGCTGCGTTCATGGACACTGGGACAAACACACACCGCTGAGTCACCAACACTGGGGAGAGACACGGTCCGTGCTGCGTTCATGGACACTGGGACAAACACACACCGCTGAGTCACCAACACTGGGGAGAGACACGGTCCGTGCTGCGTTCATGGACACTGGGACAAACACACACCGCTGAGTCACCAACACTGGGGAGAGACACGGTCCGTGCTGCGTTCATGGACACTGGGACAAACACAATGCTGAGTCACCAACACTGGGGAGAGACACGGTCCGTGCTGCGTTCATGGACACTGGGACAAACACACACCGCTGAGTCACCAACACTGGGGAGGGACACGGTCCGTGCTGCGTTCATGGACACTGGGACAAACACACACTGCTGAGTCACCAACACTGGGGAGGGACACGGTCCGTGCTGCGTTCATGGACACTGAGACAAACACACACTGGGGAAAGGCTTCCGGGCACGCGGAGCAACTAAGTGCATGTGGGGCGCATCACAGATTTATTATTTTGTTGATGACGTCATGTGTTTGTTGATTATTTTAAATTCTTAAAGTTCTTATTGATTTTAAGCTGTTCAGTGTTTTATCATGTAAAGCACATTGCGTTGCCTTGTGTATGAAATGTTCTATACAAATACATTTTCCTTGCCTTGCATTAGCATTAGCATCACATGCTACATAACAAGGCATCATATCAGTGATTTCTATTAGTTATTGAGGTAACACACTCATATTAATAAAATCATACTTTAAACAGTGTTTGAACGCCTCATTTCACACAGTTTAGACAATCATATCCTTTACAAGATAAAACGTTACTGCTTTGGTTACATTAGGCCTGGGTGATATGGACCAATATTCATATCTATATATTTTTACTCTAAATGACAATAGGTGATATAAACCATTTATTTTTTATCAATAGTTTTAGAATAAAAACAATAATAGGTCAAAGTCAGTGGAGCCACAAAGACCCTTTTATTAATCACTAGCAGCACAATAACTACATTTGGACTTTTTCCTTCATTAAGGCTGAAATGTGATTAAATGATGTAGTGATGATTTTTTCAGGGCAGGTCTGAGTTGTTGAAAGTAGTTTTTAAAGTAAATCACATTCAGGACACTGTCTCTTTAAGAATGTGTAAACAGCCCCGTTAGCTGCAGCAGCAGCAGATCTCTGCTGAGGAGAGACAGAGTTAGTTAGAGAAGAGAAACACATGCAGTGTTTAACAGACAGACAGACATCTGCACTGAGCCTCTGACAGACAGTCACTGACACAACTGACTGTGTGTGTCTGTGCACTGGACACACACACACAAATACGGCTGGCGAACTCCGCCAGCCATATTTCCCAGCATGCACTTCGAACATGCGCATTATTTCAAAGATGACGGAGGAGGAGGATAAGCCGCACACGTGTAATTTACAAAAAATACATTGACCAGCATATTGAAGATAATAATAATCATAACAATAATACATTAGATTAGGAGTTTAATTTCATACCTGAAGTGGTGCAGATTCTGTTTTGTTCTAAAGAAAATATTTTCAGGACAGAATTTTGTTTAGTTTTTTAAAATGTAATACCTAAAACATAACGTAATTCAAAATTAAAAAAACCTTTTCCAAATGGAGAATTACTTTTATATTATCAATATTATTATTGTTGTTTGTGGGCCTAAAGTATTTCCAAAATCTATCCTGAATTATGTGTTTATTAGTTTTTTATTTCACTACTACTTCTGCCCTGTTTAAACACTAAATAATTATTAGGTGTCTGTTACGCTGACATGCTGATGAGTAATGGTGTGATTTACATAGAAATAAACCATTGGATGTTCTGTGTATGGACCACAGACATATGACAGACATGGCACCGCAAGGGTTCAAATGTGAACTACAGACGGTTCTACGATCTCCATAATTTGGGAGATCGTGGTCATGTTGTAATCCTTAACGACCTAATATCATCAGCTCACACACCCTTAGAGTACGCAACCGAGTCAAAGCTTGAATAACAATAGCATTTAATACTTCATAAAATTGCGATTAAGACTTTTTAATACTGTAAGGGCCTTGATTTTCCCACAATTGATTTATCAACTTTTAATACTTTTAAGACCCTGTGGACACCCTGTCCTAATAAAGACTGTCCATAATAACCAGGGTTATTGGTGTTATTGTTTTTTTTGTTTTTTTGTTTTTCTGTCAACACTACAAGAAGTGCAATCATTATGAGACAGTAATGCATTTTTTGTTATTGCAATAAAATAAATTGATTTATTTTATTGCTTAATTGTGACCATCACCAGCCCTCCCTAAGGAAGGGTAAGAAATCTTTTATTAGAGGGAGGATATAAAAAGGGAGAGCAGTGTTACACCTAAGTGGAGGGGGCGGGGGAGGAGGAGGGGAAAGGGAGCAGGGAGGAGAGACTCAAGGTAGGAAATAGAAAGACTGGGGAGAATAGATTGTTTTACAGTGAGGGTGAGATGTGAAGTTGTAGAATATATTGTGCTTATTATGTTGTGTAATCAAACCAGTATAGTGACAAGTGTGAAGCTTAGCTATAATGGTGGTGGCTGTGAACAGGGGGAATGAGTGAATGGTAGTACCTAAAGCAGGTATTTGGGATTAACGTGTCTAAAGTTAAGCCCAGTATGAGTTTTATCCCACATCCCAAGGCGTGCCAGTGCATCGTAGACCAGTATATGTGCAAAAAACGGCTACCACAAACCCAAGAACTGCCCCGGGCCCGCAGATGCAGCCAGGCCAACAGAAAGAGCATCCCGCCCCCCCCCACCCGCCCACACCCAAGCACCCAACCCCCGAGGGGAGGGCCCAGAGAGCCCCCCGCCCCCCCACCTGCCCACACCCAAGCACCCAACCCCCGAGGGGAGGGCCCAGAGAGCCCCCCGCCCGAGACCCCAGCAGCGGAGCCAAGGCCCACGCCCAGCAGACGGCCAGAGCCGCACTGAACAGGCAGCCAGCGGGCACTCGCCGGCGGGCCCAGAGCCAGCAGGGATCAGACCCCAGGTCAGAAGGACCCGGAATGGAAGCAGCACCAAGAGCAGCGCCCCCAGAGACAGCGACCACGCCCATAGTCGCTGAGGGCACCAAGGGGATGCTGCAAGTTACCCCGCCGGCCCCCAGGCACACCGACCAGGCACCCCAGAGCGCGCCAGATCACCTTTCCTTGATGCCGTCCGCGCGATGAGCCCCAGAAAGCACCAGTAATATAGTCTTATAGACGTTTATAGACTGTATTACAGTAATATAGTCTTATAGACGTTTATAGACTGTATTACAGTAATATAGTCTTATAGACGTTTATAGACTGTATTACAGTAATATAGTCTTATAGACGTTTATAGACTGTATTACAGTAATATAGTCTTATAGACGTTTATAGACTGTATTACAGTAATATAGTCTTATAGACGTTTATAGACTGTATTACAGTAATATATGTCAAGTCTATTTTTTACAATGCTTGCCCAACTTGAAAGGACATGGATGGAGCACAAGTAAGACGTGAGGCCAACTCAGCTTTTAACCATTTATTCAGTTTTGTTTTAGGTTTGTAGCAGCAGCAGCAGCAGGTTGAAAACCTTGAGAAAAAAAGGGGTGAAAAGGAGAGAAAGGAAGAATGAGCTCTATTCAAATGTTTTCCAATGAATGAACAATCTGACCTTATATTTTAAATAATGTATCTTTTAAATAAATGAATTTTCTGCTACTTAATATTTAACCCAAGATATGTAACTACTTTTAATTGTAAAAATTAAATCATACTTTGATATCCCTATTTTAACCATTTTAATCAAAGTCTAACTTTTTAACAATGTATTTTACCCATAAACTTATTTATTAATTTTATTTTATATATAAACTTATCTAAAACACTTAACCAATATTTATTGCTCTTAATATTTTAGAGATGTTTTCTTAACATAAATTACACTATGAAATCAGAATATATTTATATCAATTGAATCAACTGTAAACCTAATGTGCTTTGACTAAGACCCCTCTGGTAAACACATGGTAAGGCCAAACACTATGTATGTAGATTTAACTTAAAGTTGGGTCAAAATAACTTACAAACAAGCACTCAGCTTGTGTTCTTTAACATGACACATAATCCAACTTAAATACTTGCTTTTAGTAGCTTAACTTTAAAAATAAACCATATAAATTCAATAAACTTGAAGCCACTCACCAACAACATCCCTGAGCTCCTCCACTGCATTGTCTGTGTGTCTCAACAAAGGTGTGACTGATTACCAACCAGGTTGGAGCATGAGGAGCTTAGAGCCAACACTCATGCTGGTGCTCCCCTAGTGTTTAGATACAGAACTACCCCTACATCTGACCTAACGTGGAGTGGACAGAACAGGTTGGAAAGGAGGAAAGGTTGAAATTGTTGTGCAAGGTGTTTTCTCCCGGAGTATTGGATGCCTTTGTTTGTCTCTTCATTTTTGGCAAACCACCTCCCACTTGAGCTCCTGGAGAAGGAGGTCACACCATCTCTGGGGTCTGAGCAGTTTGTTCCTCGACTGGCAGCAGAACAATAAGGCGTCTCACATCTCTTTGTAGGACGGTAGTTGGAATTTTTGCTGTTTGATGTTTCGCAGGGATTATTGGGACCGGATAACTTGGAACCACCCTTATGCTGGCATCTCTGACATTTCCTTTTCCATCTTGATTGACTTCGACCACCCTTCCAAGTCTGTATTGGTTTCTTAGAGCATTTTGGTCAGCCACCCAAACTATGTCATCAACAGCGACATTTCGCTCTTTTGTGTGCCACTTACTCCTGATGAATAGATTTGGCCCTGCAAGTTGGCACCACTTTTTCCAGAATTTATTGACTTCTGCTTGTATGCATTGTAGTCTTTTGTGGGCTTCTCTGGCGAGCAGAGTGGAGATCCAATGCTTAAACGGGAGGATTGGAACGGTTGCTTTTTCTTCAGCAAAGTATTGGAAGCGTCCCCCACACATCAGGAGTCCATCGCTGTCTCGGTACACAACCAACCTCTGGAGTGCTGTGTCTGGAAACGTTTGACCCTCTTGGGCTGCAAGAAGAAGATCTCTGAAGGCATCATGACATTCAGCAGCTGTTAAGGTAGGTAAGGTAGGAATGTTATCTTCATCTCTACTTCTTCCTCCCTTTTTCCGCCATGCTTGAGCAGCCCGTCTGATCCAAGCAACAACATTAACAAGCCTTTGCAAGCTGCTGAACCTTTCCATCTCAATGAGTCGCCCAACCCAGCCAACTGGAGCGGACCAAGTAGTTTTACCCTCTGGCTTTACATCATCTTGCTGAGGTGTCTGCCGTGCATCCTTCTTGGCCTGGCTCCTGGTAACAACAGCTGTAAAGGACTTTCTTTGGAGTTTGTCAACATTTCCACCAGCATGAGCAGCAACTTCCCCAGGTGATTTTATGGGCCACACTTTCACTGGCAATTTTAGAAAATCTGGACCTCTTTGCCAAGTTGATTCTTCCCTCAGTTCCTCAGTTGAGCTTCCTCTTGTTATAATGTCGGCGACATTTAGAATTCCAGGTATCCACCACCAATCTGTTGCAGGAGTAGACCTTTGGATCTCACCAACACGGTTAGCAAAGAAAGTTTGATAGCCGTAGCTATCTTTTTGGATAGCTCCTAGTACTGTCTGGCTGTCCACTAGATGAAACCACTGCTCCACTTGAATCCTCACTTGCTTCTCAAAATACTTGCGAAGTCGAGCTGCAAAAACAGCACCACAGATTTCGGCTTTAACAGCTTCGCCCTTCTGGTCAAGAGGTGTTAACTTGGCCTTCGCCTCCACAAAGCGGACTTCAACCCCAGTTGCTGTGTGCCACCTGAGGTACAGTACTGCGCCATAGCTTTTATCACTCCCATCAAAGAAGGTGATTGCTACAGGATTGCCTTTCCAGTCTGCTGGTGTGAAACTTCGTGGGAACTTGATTAGGCTCAGTGCTGCATACTCTATGAAAAGCTTTATAGCCTCCTCTCTGAGGCCTTCTGAGAGTGGTTTGTCCCAAGTTTCTTGAGTCATCCTTCCACCACCAGCTTCTTGGAAAGCCCGTCGTACCAGAATAGCACCTTTCTGCTTCAGGGGTGTGACCAAACCGATCGGATCATAGAGTCCTGCGACTTGGCTCAACAACTTTCTCCTGCTTAATGGATTTGGTGTCTCCACCCTTACCTCTTCTTTAGTTAGATTCTTGCCAAGCCTCATTTTACTTTTCTTCTTGGAGAAATTGATTGAGGTAAGCATGTACAGTTTGTCTTCCTCGGTTTCATAGCCAACCCCAAGTGCTCTGTTATCCTCATCCCGCCTCTGATTTGGAAGAATGATAGTTTTGCCTTGGGTTCCCAACTGGTGATCTTTATCATCGTGCTGGACTTGTCTCACTTCCATTTGCCTCCCACTTTGACCGGACCATACCCAGGGTTTGAGGAAGAAACCACCAGTCCTTAGGATCTCTTCTACTCCTTGAGTGATCTTGATAAGAGTGTCCAGACTATTGTGGGAAGTAAGTATGTCATCGACATAACTGTCTTCTTCAAGGACTCTACGCTCTTCCACCAGGTGAGTAAATGCTGGTAGCTTGGCTGTTTCTCTCATTGCCAGCTGTGCGATGCACCCTGCTGGTCTGTCACCAATATTTACTCTGGTTATGGCATACTCCTCAATGCCATCAGCAGGATTGTCTCTCCAGAGAAATCGGTGAAGGTGCATCTCACGGTCCTCCAACCATACTGAGTTATACATCTTTTTGATGTCTCCTAAGGCAGCATGCACACCCTGCCTGAACCGCAGCAGAACAGCTCTGATTGGATTGAGCACATCTGGTCCTTTTAACAGTATGTCATTCATACTTAGCCCTTTGAACTTTTGGCTGCTATTCCATACTAGTCGGACTGGAGTAGTGACAGAGTGGGGATTCGGGGCTATCAGATGACTCACGTACCACACAGGGCCTTTCCAGTCGCTCTTTATCTTTTCAGTAAGCTTTATTGCTGCACGTCGATCTAGCATTTCATTTATTTGTGCGGAATATGCTGCTTTCCACTCTGGCTCTTTCTCTAGCTGCTTTTCGGTTCTTAGGAAAGTAGCTCGAACACCACCAATGTTGTTTGGAAGCGAGCTGGGATCTTGTGTCCACGGATACTTTGTGTCCCAATGTGGACTGTCGGAGTGAGCATCTGCCTTGACGTATGTTAGTCCCTCCTCTATTATCTCCAACTCCTTTTCCTCCGCCAGTGTGATTTCTTTGCCCCCTGGCTGGCAGTTGCCACACCGACACCCCCCACATCTTGGCTCGCAGGATGCACCAATGCTCTCCCATCTCCACCAATCAAGGAAGTCTCTGGTAGAGCCAGCTGCGACAAATGTGTTCACCAACTTTCCTGTCAGATGAACTTGTGATGGGGGTCCGTTGCCTCTCATCTCCCGATATTTGACTGCAGCTGTACGCATCGATCGAGCGAAGTGGGTCTCTGAGTGATGTGCAGCAATCTCAATGCGTTCGAATAGAGCAGGGTGAGCTCCACCTACTGTTTTGCCTAGAGGGCTGTCCCATAGGACGAGGTCCCCGACAACTTTTACTCTTTGGGGAGCCAGTCTTCCCTCGCGGTGACTGATTAAAAGTTCAATTTCCCTCGGGCGTTTCAGGTCTTCCAGATTGACTTCAGGGAAAAATCTTTGAAGTTTTATGGGTTCGATTTCTTTGTGGACTTTTGCAATTTCATCTAGTCCATAGCAAATAAGTTCATGTGACCTTTGTTCACCCGAGGCAGTGCGAATGCGTACTCTGAGTAGATACCGTTTTGTTTTCACTGTCAAAGCCATTCCACCAACACCGTACAGGACTAAAGTCACTCCCTCACTTCGGAGCCTGAGCCGCTCAGCAGCCTTGTGCGTGATATAATTTGTGTCCGAAGCGAGGTCAATGAGCGTTCCGACTTTCTGCCCTGCGTTTGCTGTGACTTCCATGAGCATTAATATGACAGGAGGTTCAGAAAGTTCATTTTTCCGCAGAAGTTGTGACGACGGTGGAGTTCCCACCCGAGTGTTTGCATTGGTGAATGCCTTCTTGCATCTTTCAGCCATTTCTGGTGACAATTCTTCCAGGAACTTTTCCTGCTCGGAAGTAAGGTTGCTCCTAGCTGTACTGCTTTGCTTCTTCAAATCACAATACTTCTGTGATTGCGCTTCACTTTCTTTTAGACAAAGGAAGTAATGATGATCTGGAGGACCCTCCTTTCTACATTTTTGATCCCTGCAAAGGTAGGTATCCTTGCAGTCTTCCCTTCTTGTATGCCAACCAAGACATATCTTGCACGCCCCTAGTCGTTTCAGTGTGGCTCTCTTCTCTGGTACACTTAGATTTTTAAATTTCCTGCAGTAGAAGAGTTTGTTGTAGTGCCGTTCATCACCACACAATCCACATGTATTTGCAAGCTCCCTTTTTGTGGTCTTGGTTGAGGCAAATCTTTTCTCTGGCCTTTTAGCTGGAAAGTTGTCAGGCTTCTCTGTTACTTTTAACTGCTCCAACCTTTCCAGTACGCCCTCCTGCCTTTTAAGGAACCTCACAAGCATGTCGAAATGGTTCTCGCTAGTCACGCCGTTGCTTGGCTCCATCATATGAACAATCCAGTCTCGTTTCACAAATTCAGGGAGTTTGCTTTCGATATTTCGTATGGCCAGTGGATTCTTTATTGCACTGGTGCTGTCGAGTTCAATGAGATCAGTTAGTGCCTTCTCAACTGCCTGGATGAGATCAATGACCTTGCGTGGTTGATTTCCTCGAATAGGGGGTAATCTCTCCAAGTCTTCGAGTATCTCAAGTGCAATTGCAGACTTATTTCCATATTTGTTCCCAAGAACTCTGAACATCTCTTCAGCAGAGGAATATGTGGACAGTCTCAGGTCTTTGATTATCTTGTCTTCAATGCTATCCACGAGTTGTATCTTTTTAACTTCGACAGATCCGGTGGGTTCGCCTTGTCTTTGCAAGTTCTCCCAGTCCTTTTTCCATCTGTAGAAATCCCTACTGTTACCACTGAAGATGGGAAGTGCAGTTGGTTTGATTCTGACAATTGGGTTTGTTGGCGCTGGGGCAGGGCTCAGTGCTACCTCGTTTGCACCATTACTGGCACCTAAAGTTGGATCTGCGATTCGTCTTGCAGTACAAAACTCCGCCACTCTTAGTTCCAGCTTGTTCTTCAAAGCTTTTGTTCCTTTGATTCTGTTAATGAGAGTTCTTCTCTCCTCCCCAGGAATCCACTTTTCCCAAGCACGCATGGTGTCGTTGACTTCCTTGAGCCTTTTCCCCAATAAGTCCATGTGAACACCATAACTCTCAAAATTAGTGCTTGTCACAGGTAAATCTTGAGCTCGCTGTCCAATCTCTTCAGCCCCTTCAATGGTTTCCATAACTTCTTGTTCTCCATAATTTGTCCACAAAGTCTCTTGCACCATATTCTTCACGAGCTTGAATCTTTCCTCAGCTTCTTTAGCTGTTTTCTCAATTTCCTTCTGATGCTCGAAAACTTGCTGTTCTTCCTCCTCTTTTACCATGTCTGACAGTATGCCTGCCAAATAATTGTCATTTGTTTTGAGGAGTTCATCAAGTCGGTCGGACAATTTAATAAATTCATCCAATAATTCTTGTTGAGCCATGGAATCTGCCTCCTGTGAGAGATGATTGGCTTGACGAGTAAAAAGACTCTTGGAGGTTGTCCGCTCCTTCTTGAGTTGATTAATCGACTTCTCTTCAGCCATTGCCCTCGCGTCCACAATTGGATTTTAAAAGCCTTTTATCTTTTATTCTTCCTGGTTCACGAGTGGTTTTCAACTGTCAAGTCTATTTTTTACAATGCTTGCCCAACTTGAAAGGACATGGATGGAGCACAAGTAAGACGTGAGGCCAACTCAGCTTTTAACCATTTATTCAGTTTTGTTTTAGGTTTGTAGCAGCAGCAGCAGCAGGTTGAAAACCTTGAGAAAAAAAGGGGTGAAAAGGAGAGAAAGGAAGAATGAGCTCTATTCAAATGTTTTCCAATGAATGAACAATCTGACCTTATATTTTAAATAATGTATCTTTTAAATAAATGAATTTTCTGCTACTTAATATTTAACCCAAGATATGTAACTACTTTTAATTGTAAAAATTAAATCATACTTTGATATCCCTATTTTAACCATTTTAATCAAAGTCTAACTTTTTAACAATGTATTTTACCCATAAACTTATTTATTAATTTTATTTTATATATAAACTTATCTAAAACACTTAACCAATATTTATTGCTCTTAATATTTTAGAGATGTTTTCTTAACATAAATTACACTATGAAATCAGAATATATTTATATCAATTGAATCAACTGTAAACCTAATGTGCTTTGACTAAGACCCCTCTGGTAAACACATGGTAAGGCCAAACACTATGTATGTAGATTTAACTTAAAGTTGGGTCAAAATAACTTACAAACAAGCACTCAGCTTGTGTTCTTTAACATGACACATAATCCAACTTAAATACTTGCTTTTAGTAGCTTAACTTTAAAAATAAACCATATAAATTCAATAAACTTGAAGCCACTCACCAACAACATCCCTGAGCTCCTCCACTGCATTGTCTGTGTGTCTCAACAAAGGTGTGACTGATTACCAACCAGGTTGGAGCATGAGGAGCTTAGAGCCAACACTCATGCTGGTGCTCCCCTAGTGTTTAGATACAGAACTACCCCTACATCTGACCTAACGTGGAGTGGACAGAACAGGTTGGAAAGGAGGAAAGGTTGAAATTGTTGTGCAAGGTGTTTTCTCCCGGAGTATTGGATGCCTTTGTTTGTCTCTTCATTTTTGGCAAACCAATATAGTCTTATAGACGTTTATAGACTGTATTACAGTAATATAGTCTTATAGACGTTTATAGACTGTATTACAGTAATATAGTCTTATAGACGTTTATAGACTGTATTACAGTAATATAGTCTATAAACAGACACTACATTAGTGCCAGAACAGAAATCAAAACAAAAGCAGAGACTTATGAAGGCATTCTGCAATTTCACACAAATCTAATCAGTCAGTCAGTTAAGTGATTGATTAATTCATTAAGTGATTAGTTCATGAATAATTGAGCATATAAGGAATGAATTAATATTTAATCTTAATTCTGATCACATTGAAGCCTTTTAGAAGATGGAGGCCATGACATTTCATGATTGTCATCTGTGTATAATTAGTCTAACATAAAAATAAACCTAAGAGCTAGAGTTTCTGATGAGGAATTTCAAAATAAAAGCCCTTTGGTCATATTAACAATAATTCCATCAAGTTCAGATCCACATTCAGAATGTCTCCAAACCTATAGGGTCACACTATGGGGTCGTGTACTATAACCCTGAAGTGGAATTATTCTGAAATATCAGGGCGTTTCCTTTTCAATTTAATCCAAAATCACATTTAATTAGTCCCATATTTGAATCTTTGGTGGGCTTTTATTTTGAAAGTACACATCAGAACTTGCTAGAAGTATCTGAGCTATTGTGTGCTTATTTTTCTTTATTTATTCACACTGATGAAATGTCATGGCCTCCATCAAACTGCTCTTTACTGCATGGAACACAAACCTGCAGCCACACGGTCCTTTGAGGAATTCATTCAATCATGTAAAGTGTGTTCATAGATCTGTGCTTTTATTTTGAAGTCCATCTTTGAACTGCATTAGCGTAATACCATCTATAAACTCTAAATGAAGTGGTGGTCAGGTTAGAAGTGGAGGCTTGACCACAGTCACTATGTGACGTAGAACCAGAGCTGTGTATATAGACAGAGAGTTGTAACAACGTTAATGTCTGACCCTCACATCATTCATATAGACTCAAATAGTTAGTGGTGGGAACATTCAAATCCATTGATTCCCAGTGACATAACTGGGATTTTTGGTCATTTCTCATCAATAACTGCATTGATTTACAACATGTATACAGTACACCATCATATGTATGTGTCTATACAATATATGTTTACGTAGTTCCATAAATAGTTTGTAAATGTGTTTTAAAGATTAGTGTAAACAGCTAGTTTATTTTTTTTATTTCAGTAATCCCATGGTTATTAAAAACCTATGTAATCTTAATGATTTCATTTGTAATTTATTCAGATATGTATATATTTTAAACACCCTTATATATGTATATAACACTATATACATAACATTTACAAATTCAGAATAACTTTTGTTTTGATAAAGACAGAAATATAACTTTAGCTGCATGTGCAGAAATCTGGAGAAAGATGTCATTAAAAAACTTTGAAAACTCATTTATTATGTCTATACATATCAATCAATCAATCAATCAATCAATCTTTATTTGTATAGCGCCAAATCATAACCAATGGTATCTCAAGGCACTTTACAGTAGAGCAGTCTTAAGGACGGACTCTTCATTTTATGGATACACACATATGCATATATACGTATATACACATACATATGTATCCCACACCCAACATGAATTCATCATGGCGGCAAGGAAAACCTTCTGTTAAGCAGCAGGAACCTTGTGTGGATCCCATTCCTATGATGAACAGCCATCCACGTTATGCTGTGTTGGGTGTGTGCAGAGGAAAGGGTGGAGACAGAGTTGTTGAGACTCTGTAACTCCACACTGAGGATCCCACGGACCTGCAAGACAAAAGCCAGAAGGAGAACAGGAGCAAACACACAAGGGAAGAAGCAGACATAGAGGGAGTGTTAGAGAGAGGAATGGGACCCTCTCCGGTCCCTCTCTAACCTAAATG
Organism: Gouania willdenowi; assembly: GCF_900634775.1. Lineage (NCBI taxonomy): Eukaryota > Metazoa > Chordata > Actinopteri > Blenniiformes > Gobiesocidae > Gouania > Gouania willdenowi. Next base: position 72,272,181 of record NC_041049.1, read on the forward strand.
ACCTCTCTCTTAACGCCCTCTCCAACCTCTCTCCAACCGAGCATGCCAGACCCCCCCCCCCGGCAGTCTATGCCTATTGCATCTTAATTATGAGCTATGAGCTGGTTCCTAACTAAAAGCTTTATCAAAGAGGAATGTTTTGAGCCTAACCTTAAAGGTAGAGAGGGTGTCTGCCCCCCGAACCGTGGTTGGTAGATGGTTCCAGAGAAGTGGGGCCTGATAACTGAAAGCTCTTCCTCCTATACTACTTCTAGAGATGAATGGAACAACGAGTAGTCCAGCATTTTGAGAGCGTAGTGTTCTGGGGGGATTGTATGGCACTACAAGCTCCTTGAGATAGACTGGTGCCTGTCCATTTAGGGCTTTATAAGTGAGAAGAAGAATCTTGAATTCTATTCTATATTTTATGGGAAGCCAATGCAGAGAGGCTAATACAGGAGTAATGTGATCTCTTCTCCTAGTTTTAGTCAGTACACGTGCTGCAGCATTTTGAACCAGCTGAAGTGTCTTAAGCGACTTGCTCGGGCAGCCTGCTAAAAGAGAATTACAATAATCCAGTCTAGAGGTAACAAAAGCATGGACTAGTTTTTCGGCGTCGCCCTGAGACAGGATAGATCTGATTTTAGCAATGTTACGGAGATGAAAGAAGGCAGTTCTTGAAGTTTGTTTTATGTGAGAGTTGAAGGATAAATCCTGATCAAATAGAACCCCAAGGTTTCTAACAGTTGTGCTTTGTGCCAGAGTAATGCCATCTAGGGCAGTTAGGCTAGCATAGGTTTCTCTAAGGTGTCGTGGGCCCAGTACAATGACCTCAGTCTTGTCTGAGTTGAGAAGAAGAAAATTTTGGTCCATCCAGGCCCTAATGTCCTTTAGACAGGCCTCAAGTTTAGATAGCTGATTTGTCTCACCTGGCTTCATTGATACATACAGTTGGGTATCATCAGCATAGCAGTGGAAGTTAACAGAGTATTTTCTCATAACATTACCAAGGGGGATCATATAGATACAGAAGAGGATTGGACCTAGCACAGAGCCCTGAGGAACCCCGTAGCTTACTTTAGTGTACACAGAAGACTTATTATTCACGTGTACAAACTGGTACCTATCAGATAGGTAGGACTTAAACCAGTTTAGGGCAGTCCCTGTGATTCCAAGTAATTCCTCTAATCTCTCTAGTAGAATATAGTGATCTATAGTGTCAAAAGCTGCACTAAGATCTAATAAAACCAGCACTGAGAGTCGTCCTTCATCTGAAGCCCAGAGTAGATCATTAGTTACTTTAACTAAAGCAGTCTCTGTGCTGTGTTGAGCTCTAAAACCTGACTGGAAGTCCTCGAACAGGCTGTTGTTTTGAAGAAATTCACAGAGCTGAGCTGCCACAACTTTCTCAAGAATCTTTGAAATAAAAGGAAGATTAGATATAGGCCTGTAGTTTGCTAAAGTGCTGGAATCAAGAGTAGGTTTTTGAGAAGGGGTTTGATTACAGCTACTTTAAAGGACTGTGGCACGTAGCCTATTGATAGGGATATATTTATTGTCTCCAACAAAGATGGGCAGACCAGGGGAACAACTTCTTTAAACAGCTTAGTTGGGATCGGATCTGAAAGGCAGGTCGATGGTTTGGAGGATGAAATAATAGAGTTAAGTTCCTGAAGTCCTATATGTGTGAAACAGTTTAGGTTAGGCCTATTTACATTTAATGGTACAGCAGGCCAGGTGAAGGCAGGGAGTGGCTAATTTTATCTCTAATCTTGTGAATTTTATGGTTAAAAATGTCATAAAGTCCTCACAGCTGAGGGCTAGAGGAATCATGGGCTCAATAGAGCTCTGACTTTGTGTTAGCCTGGCTACAGTGCTGAAAAGGTACCTCGGATTATTTTTATTTTCTTCAATTAGTGAGGAGTAGTATGTAGATGGACTATGTCGTAAGGCTGTCATGTATTTACTATGGCTTTCTTGCCAGAGTATTCGTGACTCCTCTGTTTTATTGGAGCGCCACATTCTCTCTAATTTACGGGTTGTTTGTTTGAGTGTGTGAGTTTCAGAGCTAAACCACGGAGCTTTCCTCTGACGTTTAATAGTTTTTTCCCTCAATGGGGCAATTGAGTCCAAGGTGGATTTTAGTAGACTAGCAGAGCTATCGACAAGCAGATCCAGTTGAGAGGGGTTATAATTAATATCATAGTTATTTATTGGATGGTGCACTGAGTTTAAGGCAGCAGGAATGGCCTCTTTAAATTTAGCCACAGCACTATTGGACAGATTTCTACTCCTAACTATTTTATTGCACAGTGCGAGATCCTCTAGGATAATGTTAAAGATATTAAAAAGTGATCTGATAGCAGAGGATTTTCAGGGTAGACTTTTAGTTCATTAATATCAAGGCCATATGTTAGAACAAGATCAAGAGTATGATTTAAACGATGAGTAGCTTCATTAATAGTTTGAAAAAAGCCAACTGAGTCTATTAGGGACATAAAGGCTGAGCTCAGGCTATCACTATCTTTGTCCACATGGATATTAAAATCTCCTACTATCAGTATTTTATCAGAACTGAGGACTAAGTTTGATATAAACTCAGAGAATTCTGATAGAAATTCAGAATAATATATATACACATAGACATTAGATGTTTACTATGCACTTAGTCAAAGTCAGCAGGAGAGATCTAAACATAAATTAGGATTATAACTATTAATTATAATCATATTTAAACATTAAAAATGAAGATATACAGCCGATGTGGGGAGATAAAACTAGTTAACTCAAGTTATTCTGGAGGCATTGATTCATTATTATTATTCATTCACTACAGCACTAATCAATCACGTTTAAAAGTATTTTCTCTAATTAAACATGGCATTAATAAAATAAATGGAAGCTTGTGGTTAAGGCTGAGTGTTGATCCAGTAACGTCAACATATCCTAGCCATCTGTTATCTGCTAATAATGCCTTAAACCAGTGGGTCTCCAACCTTTTCAAACCCACCACCTTGGTGACGTAAGATCTACCCAAAAAAAGAGATTTGACTTCTTTTCTCACGCTTTTTATTCACTTTATTTGAATTACATGAAATGCTTTGATTGAAAAATCATGAAGCCACAATGCTATCTGTACCTAGCATATTAAACTGGCCGTGTCATCCTATTGGTCAGATTATTGTGTCTGTTACACTGATAAAACACAAACATTAATCAGCCATAACGTATTTGTTATTTTCTGGGATTATTATACATGTCATGTATATTTCTGTCAGACTGGCTCCTCCACCGTCAGCCATGGTGAGTTTATCCTTCCTGACCTTTGACCTCAGGCTGAAGCACTGAACCAGTGTGAAAACATCAGCCATCATGGATTTTTTACATTTCCTATGTTTCATTTGTGTTCAGGCATCTAAACAGGCAGCTATTGTTTTTTACACTAAGGGGTCCTGACCGCAGAATGTTTATTTATTAATTAATATTAACAAATGAAGCTTACAGACTTACAGTTTTCAAAGAGCAGTTGCACATTGAGCAGAAAAAAAACAAAACATTACAATTTGTAAGAATTATAAATATAAACCAACAATATTAAGGTGCAATGGGGTGAAAAGACATAACATTAGATTATTATAAAGACATACACAGACGTTTTAAAGAGTTCTTCAGAGATATTAGTTCATTTAGAAACACAATAAAATCAGCTTTACTGTCACCACATTTACATTTGTGTACAAAGAATTTTGCCATAATGATAAGATTATTAAGTCATTTTTCACCAATATTACATTTAAAGTGTAAAAAATCTTTACAGTGATCAATATTGTTCATAGCTTTAAAATGCACTTCTTTAGCTTTAGGTGGAATAGGAAATGTAAGGTAATTGCATCTAATATTTTTAACCTTTTGATGTAAATATTAGTTGTAAATTTCATCTTCTCAGAGATAAGTATGCACTGTTCTGAGAAACTTGTTGTTACATTTGTTGTCCACAAAGGGGCAGTAGTGGACCAGTGAGGGACTAGGTGTGTGTATAGCAGAAAACCTTTTACAGTGCAAATAATAGCTTGTGGTGTTGCATTAATAACATCAGAAAATTATTAGATTGTACAAGAAATATTGTATTTATGCTTGAAATCAGAAAAATTAAGTAAATTCCCTCCGTCATCCATTAAATGTAAAACTGACCGTATGTATTCATCATCCCAGCCTTTAAAATAACATGACTTTATTTAATAAAGATATATTGTTACATATTGGTGTGTGAAATGATGTTTATATATTAATTTCCAGTACAGTAGGACTTGTTCATGGACAAAGCAGATTATACATACCTTTAAGGTTAGGCTCAAAACATTCCTCTTTGATAAAGCTTTTAGTTAGGAACCAGCTCATAGCTCATAATTAAGATGCAATAGGCATAGACTGCCGGGGGGGGGGGGTCTGGCATGCTCGGTTGGAGAGAGGTTGGAGAGGGCGTTAAGAGAGAGGTCATTTAGGTTAGAGAGGGACCGGAGAGGGTCCCATTCCTCTCTCTAACACTCCCTCTATGTCTGCTTCTTCCCTTGTGTGTTTGCTCCTGTTCTCCTTCTGGCTTTTGTCTTGCAGGTCCGTGGGATCCTCAGTGTGGAGTTACAGAGTCTCAACAACTCTGTCTCCACCCTTTCCTCTGCACACACCCAACACAGCATAACGTGGATGGCTGTTCATCATAGGAATGGGATCCACACAAGGTTCCTGCTGCTTAACAGAAGGTTTTCCTTGCCGCCATGATGAATTCATGTTGGGTGTGGGATACATATGTATGTGTATATACGTATATATGCATATGTGTGTATCCACAAAATGAAGAGTCCGTCCTTAAGACTGCTCTACTGTAAAGTGCCTTGAGATACCATTGGTTATGATTTGGCGCTATACAAATAAAGATTGATTGATTGATTGATTGATACATGAAACCATAAAGTATTTAAATATAAAGTTTAAAACACCATTCATCAGATCAAAGTACACACATTAAGACCAGCTGACTCTAAAGACTTGATGATGTCATTCTTCCTTATATCATTATGTCTATTTTTCATATAAAATTGTTTTGATTGATTTGTTTAATAACAGTTTATTGTACGTCCAGAGAATATTCACTGTAAATGATTATTGAGAGATCTTCCATCATAGAGATAATAATCTACCAAATATAAAGAAATATCTCTGTAAACATGTATTTAATATAGTTTTACTCTTTTTAACTGTATTATCAAAGTTGCTTTTTAATCAAACAAGTATTTTACTTTAACAGGTTTATCATACAGGGCTATTTTAGAGTGAATTATCATTAATTAACATTTATCAATATTTAGGTGAAGACCAGACCAGACCACAGAATGTACTGGTGGTAAGATTCTGTCACACGCCACAAATGTTCAGTGTTCATGAGTAAAATATCATCTAATCACATGGTTTATCATTTCCATCAGTAATAAATAATAACAATAACCTAAATGACAGTAGAACAACCCGTGTGTACTCGGTAGAACAACCCGTGTGTACTCGGTAGAACAACCCGTGTGTACTCGGTAGAACAACCAGTAGAACAACCTGTGTGTACTCAGTAGAACAACCCGTGTGTACTCAGTAGAACAACCCGTGTGTACTCAGTAGAACAACCCGTGTGTACTCGGTAGAACAACCCGTGTGTACTCGGTAGAACAACCCGTGTGTACTCGGTAGAACAACCCGTGTGTACTCGGTAGAACAACCCGTGTGTACTCGGTAGAACAACCAGTAGAACAACCCGTGTGTACTCGGTAGAACAACCCGTGTGTACTCGGTAGAACAACCCGTGTGTACTCGGTAGAACAACCCGTGTGTACTCGGTAGAACAACCCGTGTGTACTCGGTAGAACAACCCGTGTGTACTCGGTAGAACAACCCGTGTGTCCTCGGTAGAACAACCCGTGTGTACTCGGTAGAACAACCCGTGTGTACTCGGTAGAACAACCCGTGTGTACTCGGTAGAACAACCCGTGTGTACTCGGTAGAACAACCCGTGTGTACTCGGTAGAACAACCCGTGTGTACTCGGTAGAACAACCCGTGTGTACTCAGTAGAACAACCCGTGTGTACTCAGTAGAACAACCTGTGTGTACTCAGTAGAACAACCAGTAGAACAACCCGTGTGTACTCAGTAGAACAACCTGTGTGTACTCAGTAGAACAACCTGTGTGTACTCAGTAGAACAACCTGTGTGTACTCAGTAGAACAACCAGTAGAACAACCCGTGTGTACTCAGTAGAACAACCTGTGTGTACTCAGTAGAACAACCAGTAGAACAACCGTGTGTACTCAGTAGAACAACCCGTGTGTACTCGGTAGAACAACCCGTGTGTACTCGGTAGAACAACCCGTGTGTACTCGGTAGAACAACCCGTGTGTACTCGGTAGAACAACCCGTGTGTACTCGGTAGAACAACCCGTGTGTACTCAGTAGAACAACCTGTGTGTACTCAGTAGAACAACCAGTAGAACAACCTGTGTGTACTCAGTAGAACAACCCGTGTGCACTCAGTAGAACAACCAGTAGAACAACCCGTGTGTACTCGGTAGAACAACCCGTGTGTACTCAGTAGAACAACCTGTGTGTACTCAGTAGAACAACCTGTGTGTACTCAGTAGAACAACCAGTAGAACAACCTGTGTGTACTCAGTAGAACAACCCGTGTGTACTCAGTAGAACAACCTGTGTGTACTCAGTAGAACACAGAGAACAAACTACAGCTGCTTTATTCATCACACACTTTATGTTAATGAGCTAAGGAGTGGGCAGAGACCGTCTACAAAGCCACACCCCCAAAGGAAGCGTCACCAATGAGACCTCTTGATAGAGAAATGTGAGTGTGAATGAAGTGGGTCACCAGTTAAACTAGTCTCCAGTGTGTGTGTAACAGCGGATGAATGTGGTGAGTGTTCTAACCTCTTCCTTCACAGAGCACACATCTGAAAACTCCTCCGTTTCTTCTTCTCCGCTTTTCTCCATCTTTGGAGCAAACATTCCGTCCCACACATGGTCGGGATGACGAAGCTTTTCTTCTTCTTCTAGTTTAACGGTAGTCATCATCCAGCTCTGTCCGTCCTCCATTTCACTGCTTTGTTCCTGACTCTAGCTGGTTGCCAGATACAACCGACGATTCCCCGCATAAAATATGTTGAATATCCACAGAAATGCCCCAAAAACCATCCGTTCATCATTCAAATAAAACATAAATATCATCTTTAACCAATGTTAAACTGTTTGATCACTAAGTTTGTTATTTTATAATCTCACAATCAGCGGGAAAATACTCAACCTGGCAACCACGCAACTGTTGCGCTGACGTCACAATCAACTTTTACAAACTTTATTGACAAACCAGTCATAATAAATGTGTTTAATGGTGATTTAAGAGTGAATAAAGTAGTTACAGTCTGAATGATTTGGTCTGTGGATGATTTAATGGATTAAAGAGGAAATTTGTTGATTATAAATTAATTTATGATTAAATTATGATGGTTTGTTCTCAGAAACAATAGATACAAATGTAATGAATAAATATTTAATGAGCAGTGAGAGTAAAGTCACTGTAGATTATATTAAATCTACTGTTCATTTTACCTTATTTAAAAAATGTTTATTTATTTATTTATTTTTAAAGGAAAGTTCATTGTTTAAGCAGACATTGAACCATATTGTAGCGACCCTGCAGGACTTTGGGGGGGATTGATGGGAAGTTGTGGAGGAAGGAGTTGCCCTAGTTAGTCGGATAGGCCAGTTTTGTTGGGAGCGGAAGAGGAACTATAAAAGGGGGGAAGAGAAAAGGGAGACACCTCGTCCAGTGGCTAGTTGAGTTAGCTCTCCGTTTTTGTTATTTTCCGGCACTCCTCCAACCCAGTATTAGCCTGTTCTTGAGGGTAAAAAAACCCGGTTCATCCGGTTAAACGGCAGCCACTCAGAGTCCTCGTCATTCGGCTAGTTAGCCCCGTAGTGCCGGGCCGCAAACGCTACAATATGTTTGTTTGTCTTCCTTTGAAAATAAATCATTTTTAACTCAGCAGGTCACCAGTTAATCTGAACTGAAACAAAGTCATAGTTCTGGACAGTGAAGGCTGAAGTTTGGCTCCACAGATTGTTTGAAAAATATTCTTAGTGATTTGTGAACAAAAACAATGATGAAATATCTTCTCTGTGTAAATTCAGGTAAACGTGGTCACAAGTTAACATAGACATAGTACAGTTCCTCTGTGACCTCCAATAAAAACAATATGTAAAGATTAGAAGCATTTATTACAGCTGATCAATGGTCGAGTGGTTAATGCAGTGAATGTAAAGATTTGATTTTTTCTCATTGACTAAGGATGGATTCCCAGTGGAAGCATTTTGTTTATTTATTGATATGACACAGATCATATACGTGTTTATTGTTTCATCATATTATACAGACTGTAGATTTTGTAGAAACACAGGGATGAAGAACTTCCTGTTTACAACAGCCGTGGTGAGTCCACTTTGCACCGAGAAGTCTGCTTTTCTACATGTAACGCGTCCGCACACAGAGCTACAAACACAATCACATATTAACACTTTAAACAGTTGTACAACGTAAATAAAAGCTACCCGGCATCAACGCGGGCAGCTATGCATCCTGGTCCTTTTTAACACATCTGCCGTTGCTGTGGCAACAAGCCACGCTACCAGAAGTCGGTCACCAGTTAAAATGGTCGCCACTTAAACTATAACACCGCCCTGAGGTTTATTCCATAAAGTAGGTTATGTTCTTCTCTGAGTATGTTACCATGGTAACATTGTCCATGAACTAAACCTGGTTTTATCAAAGAAACCCTGGGTTTCTACCTGGCTCCGCCCACCTGAACACTTTAATAAACCTTAACACTTTTCTCTGAAACACATTAGTGACATCACACACCACAGACGTGTTCACATCATTACTAATGTTGTTGATTTATTTATTTATTTATTTTTTTATTAAGCAGTAGTTTTCTTTCTAACATTGTAGATGTAGATCATTAAGTGAAACACACTGAGAGGTTGATCTACATTAAAACATCTACTGACGTCTGTAGTAAAGTTCACTGAATACAAACCTGTAGATAATATAAAGGAGGAGATGATCATTTATTGTTTTATTTTATTTATATTGTTATACAGTTACATCTGTAGATCATGTACCTTTAAAGTTATGATGTCACAGTGAATTATGACGCTGCTCTTAGAAGTGATGGGTCATGGGTTCACGTCCCACTTCAGTGTTTTTTTATGACATATTTTATGACGTATAGATGAATCTGGTGATAATATTACATTAAAATCAATATAAATGATTAGATATGAAGTCACTGTGTTTATATCCAGTGTAACAGGAGGACTCTCTATACAGACATCCTATGATGCTGACACGTCTCCTCAGACACATTTTATTATTATTATTATTCACCACTCGTCACGTCACTGAAGAGATAAAGTGATGAAGTGATCATAAAGTGTGACTAATTACACACTTTTAGGACTACTTATGAAAATTATCTTTTTATTCCACATCAAAGTTACATTTGTGATCAGTACATGATTTTGACAGAGGATTATTACTCATAAAGTACACAGTAAAAGTACTTAATATTATTCATGCAGGTATTCTATGAAGTACTAAGTTAATCAAAATATGAATCATGAACTACTTGTGAAAAAAAGTGTTTTATTTAAAGTCAAAGTTTGGTGAAATCATCTTAAATGTTTCTCTACCAGCAGCTCATTGTGATGAACTGTAACTGTAAATATAAGAAAACAACGTGTGCTGATTGGACCAGGGTTGGTCTGACGTGCACGTGATGCAGTGACGTAGTGTGTCCCTGCAGACTCTATGAACTCAGGGGGTGTTGTTGACATCAGACTAGATACGTTTTATCCATTAAAATCATTCATTACACCTTGATTCACTGTTTATTATGAATCAAGTGATGAAATTGATCCAGGGTCATCTCAGAGTGAAAGTGGTCCTCTGCTGCCCTCTAGTGGTGCTGAAGGGTGTGCATGCTGTGACTGTTTACACTGTACTTTATTGATTAGGGTGTTAATGGTATGTTATTATTACAAAAAGGTTTATTGTGGGGCTGAAGTTATGTTTATTATTTTCCAGTTATGATTAAACCTGTTGATGAAAAACAGCTCATTTAGATATGACAAAATCACACTTTAATAACAAATCAATACCTCCACTTTTTTAAAAAACAAGTGAAGATATGGAGAAGCAGATCTGTTCATTGTTCTTCAGAAAACATTGAAGCCATTTTAGATTGAATACATGATTCATAATGTCTAAATCTATTGCTTTTATTCCACCATCTTCATATTTTTTGACCACGTTTCCTTTCTTAATGTAACGATGTTTGTTTTTCCAAAGTAAATTCAAATGATTTTTTGTTAATATCCTTAATAATCTTTTTGTATATCACTAAGGAACTGGCAGCATAGATAAGTCAACATATAACTTCCATTTTTGTGAGCAGTGTTCTACCAAAAACTGTCTCTTTGCAACATTTATTAAAAACGTTCTGACATTTGTCAACAATGTATCATTTTTTTCACTTATCTTTGGACATTTAGAGATGTAAGTTTAGAGATATTTGACAGGAATATTAAACCGTGATGAGTAAGAACAGTCCTGGATGCTCATTAGGTTTAAACGTAGATCCAAAGAATAGATCTATAGTTTGTCTCATCAGCTCAGCAAGCTGACTTATGATAAGCTGGTGTTCATTAATATCTATAACTTTGATATTAGAATGTTTTATCCATATTGCTAATAATTCTGTTGCTATAATAACTAATAATGGAGAAATGCTACAACCTCAAACCATGGGCTAGTGCCCTCTGTGAGGGAAACACAACTATTAATATATAATAATATTAAATTCAAAATGTCTTAGCGTAACAATCAAAGGCTTTACAGAAGTCTAAAAACAGAATAAAGTTATTATCATCAATTAAATGATTGTAATCAATAAGGTGAAGAACCAAGCAAATATTATTATTATGATAAACCTTCCTTTGAGTAAAACTATAACAATAACTTCTATAACTACTTGAACCTTTCTGCCAGTACACAGGTGAGCATCTATAATCTGTATTCAGGAGCGTAAAATGTTTAATATTAGTTTGTCTTTTCTTTGTTTGGATCATAGTTTAATAACGTTTCATTGTAGTCATTCATTCCTTTTGAATAATAATGCTTTTATTGTCTCAAATAATAACATTTAGTAGAAATTCACAGTTAACCCATCAGATCCTGGTCTGAAGCAATGTTTTTAATGATACAGTTACATTTTTCCATTTTGAGATCCTCCTCACAAATATTTCTAAAGTCTTTATTTATTACAGGAATCAGAGCCTTGATCTCACTGAACAATGACTCAGCATCTCTTTCACAATAAGAGGCTGTGTATAGAAACTCCAGATCTCCTTGACTCTGATCTTTGTTCTTTGTTTATTATAGGACTGTTGATATTATTTTTCTCTTTTCTAAAGCAGTGTTATTATTTATTATGTTCTACATGATATAACAGTGCTTTAATATGTTAGATACACTTTAACATGAGTCAGTTGTAAATCACTAAGTTAGACACAGGTATGATAGAATAAAGGGATCCATAAGGATTAAAAGCTTTTAAAAGTCTAACAATGTCAGAAATCATTACATGTATAGATATTATTTAACAGTTTAAAATAACTTTATTTAGCCTTCAGCAAACACAAATATATCATCAGAATATTTTTACTAAAATCACAGTTAATATCTTATTAAATATGATTTATTTTCAAAGGAAGACAAACAAACATATGGTTCAATGTCTGCTTAAATAATGAACTTTCCTTTAAAAATAAATAAACATTTTTTAAATAAGGTAAAATGAACAGTAGATTTAATATAATCTACAGTGACTTTACTCTCACTGCTCATTAAATATTTACTCATTACATTTTTATGTGTAGTTTCAGAAAACAATAATTTAATCATAAATTAATTTATAATCAACAAATTTCCTCTTAAATCCATGAAATCATCCACAGACCAAATCATTCAGACTGTAACTACTTTATTCACTCTTAAATCACCATTAAACACATTTATTATGACTGGTTTGTCAATAAAGTTTGTAAAAGTTGATTGTGACGTCAGCGCAACAGTTGAGTGGTTGCCAGGTTGAGTATTTTCCCGCTGATTGTGAGATTATAAAATAACTAACTTAGTGATCAAACAGTTTAACGTTGGTTAAAGATGATATTTATGTTTTATTTGGATGATGAACGGATGGTTTTTGGGGCATTTCTGTGGATATTCAACATATTTTATGCGGGGAATCGTCGGTTGTATCTGGCAACCAGCTAGAGTCAGGAACAAAGCAGTGAAATGGAGGACGGACAGAGCTGGATGATGACTACCGTTAAACTAGAAGAAGAAGAAACGCTTCGTCATCCCGACCATGTGTGGGACGGAATGTTTGCTCCAAAGATGGAGAAAAGCGGAGAAGAAGAAACGGAGGAGTTTTCAGATGTTTGCTCTGTGAAGGAAGAGGTTAGAACACTCACCACATTCATCCGCTGTTACACACACACTGGAGACTAGTTTAACTGGTGACCCACTTCATTCACACTCACATTTCTCTATCAATATGTGACGATGTAAAGGTGGAACAACCTGTGTGTACTCAGTGGAACACAGAGAACAAACTACAGAAAAACACACTTTATGTTAATGAGCTAAGGAGTGGGCAGGGACCGCCTACAATCTACACTAGCGATGGAACCATTCACTCAACTACCGATACGATTCTGGGTTCACGATACGATTCTCTCAGGATTTATTTTGCAAAATGGGACTGTAGACAAATTATGACTGAAAAATATTCCTTTTTTAGAATATTGTACTATTTTCCTTTTATTTTTCATTGTCAAAAGAATCCCTTGATAAACTATTCAAAACAATGCAATTTAACTAAAAATAAATCTTGAATGAAATAAATAAAGGAATAAAACAAATGAAGAAGAAGCCTATTAATTTAAATTCTGGTTCTATAGTAAACAATGCTAAACTACATAATAGTTCTTTTTCTTTTAAAAAGTGCAACTGAAAATGTATTTTGTGCCTTACCAATTGAACTTTAAAAACAAAACAGTCATTGTACTGTATTTACATCAGATATTTGTTTGGACCAGCAGAGGGCGCTGGTAACCCAGTGGTTGGTTGCCATGCAGATATTATTGCAGTGAAGAAGAGACTCTATGCTAGCAGAAAGAGCTAATAGAAAAACCTGACTTTTATAGATATTCACGTAATATTACAGATATTTTTTCAGGGCTAAAGAATCATTTATGAACATGTTTAAGAGTAGAAGGCGATTCCGCCCGCCACCTACGCTTCTGGACAAGAGAAGGATAAATATATAGCGCCCTCTGCTGTTTAAAAAAAGTTTTGCGATTCAATTTTCAGGGTATCGATATGAACCGTGATACCTATTGTTTAAAAGGCTCTGATTTAAGTGCCTGCCTCTTTAAGAGGCACTCGGTTTCAGTGAGCAGTGTGCACGTGACCAGTAGTTTAGTTTGGGCAGTCGTCCAAGTACGAGCCTGATTCGGATGTTTAACTAGTTCCTGTCCTTTAAAACGTTCTTCCGAGTTGTGTGCAGTTCTTACTCCTGTTCCTGTGTGCTCCAGTTTGTCTGTAGTCCATGACCAGAAAGTAAGTCACCATTTATGTTTTAAGTTCATGCTATGTTAATAAGTGTATATGCTAACAGCTATGATGATGTCATGCTAACCCACTTATGTAACACCGTTTACCGTGTCGGAGTTCACGTTGCTGTTATAACTGCTGGGGGAAATCTGTTCAATAATATTTTTGGCCAGGAGAGGGTGCTATTACCTTGCACATTGATTCAGTTTAAATGTGGAGCTTCATTTATACAGAAGAGTGAATGTGGGTCACTTTTTTCCCCTTTGTTTTATAAATTAGAGATAATTTGGAGTAATTGAACCTTTTTTTGATGTTGATGTAACAGAATGTTACTTATATCAGCTGTTCACAGCTTTGTATTTGCTTTACATATAATTGTTTATTTTTCTCATGTTTGTTACAGACTATACAATATTAGAACTACTCCAACAACTAGCATTTAATCTGCTGTTAATGGGAATAAAATACAGCTGGAACACATCCCAGTTAAAGAGAAAGGACGTCTCATCTCTTCATTCCTGTGCCCTGATCATCACCCCATTCAGTTTGCTGTCTTAAACCTAAAAGAACTAGACGATCACCATTTCCTCTCTTTCACCTATGAATCGATTTTTAACTGCCTTACGATTAATCGTTACATCCCTAGTCTACAAAGTCACACCCCCAAAGGAAGCGTCAACACTTAGCAAAGCGCTGCCATTTTAAGAGGGGTAAATATTTGCCTGACAACCGCTATTTACCGCTGATATCACGGTGGAGATTTTGCAGTCATGCTGATTTTTATCGTATAATGACCAAATCCTGCGTAGTATTTAACTGTCATAACCACGCCTGGCTGAAGGTAAAGATAAACTTTTACAGAATAACGACAGAAAAAGACCAGAAACAGAAATGATGGATCCAATCACTGAGGAGAACAAACGTAGATAAAACTACATGGAGCTTAACATCAAAGTGGTCGTATGTTTACAGTAGACATTACGTTAACGGTAGGTTGTGTATTTAGGGGATCTAATTTCTGCTTGACTGATTTTATGACATTATGAATTATTCTACATTTAAATTGTAATTTATTCAGTAATGACTGAAATGTTTATGGCTAGTATGTCTAACTTGAAGACAAGCAACGTGAAATTAACAGTAAATATGCAATGTGTTGACTAGTATATGAACTGTAAGTATATTAAATAAACAAATGTGCTTCATATACACATTTGTTTAAATTAGGCTGTATTATTATTATTATTATATTATTAGCGGCGCTAGCTTAGCATAGCCACATCGCACAACA
This sequence comes from Gouania willdenowi, assembly GCF_900634775.1. Taxonomy (NCBI): domain Eukaryota; kingdom Metazoa; phylum Chordata; class Actinopteri; order Blenniiformes; family Gobiesocidae; genus Gouania; species Gouania willdenowi. Next base: position 72,287,235 of record NC_041049.1, read on the forward strand.
AGCCAATTATTTTTTTTTATCTTATTTATTTATTCAGTTTATTTCAGACATGGTTGCATTCATAGAAGTTTTGTTATTCTATTTTTTATGTTTTTTTTTTACATGCTGAAAAAGGAGACGAGAGAAGCAGATCCCTAATGTCATGATGACATTAGGGATGGGCGATATTGACAAAACAAAATTATCCTGATAAATTCTGGTATTTGTCACGATAACGATAAATAAAAACTATAAATAAATAACAACTTAAAGTGTAAACAAGGTCTTTACAAACACATCCATCCATCCATTTTCATACCCGCTTATTCCCGTTTAACAGGGTCGCGGGGTCTGCCGGTGCCAATCTCCGGCTCTCATAGGGCGCTTGGCGGGGGTACACCCTAGACAGGGTGCCAGTCCATCACAGGGCAACAGAGACACAGACAACCATTCACTCTCTCATTCACTCCTATGGGCCATTTAGAGACTCTATCAACCTTACAGTCATGTTTTTGGATTGTGGGAGGAAGCCGGAGTACCTGGAGGAAACCCACGCAGCACGGGGACAACATGCAAAACTCCACACAGAAAGGACCCAAGTCCACCCCAGGGCTTGAACCCAGGACCTTCTTGCTGTGAGGTGGACGTGCTAACCACTAAGCCACCGTGCGCCCTTTACAAACACAAATAAATGTTAATACATCAACATTAGACACATTAAAAAAGCTACAATATCTGCTGACTCATAGTTCATGAGCTGATATTTTATAGAATATATTTATGCATATGGATCACTTTATTAGTGTTATTGTATGTAATTCATTTATTTCATCACTTAAAATAAAATTATTTTCTAAAAAAAAACACATGAAAAGCAAAAATAACTCCATTAATGTTTTTACTGCTGATGAATCATGTTTCATTTATCTGATGAGTTACATAAAGTTATGATTAATAAATAAATATGATTTCCTATAATTAAACCAGATCAATCTGATGATGTAATCATTCAGTATATTTATGTGTAATAATATCAATAGTTACATTAGTCTAATGGGACCAGCTTTGTCTGTGAACATGTGAAATATCATTAAAAATAGTGAATAGTGACATTAATATTTATTTCACACAACATGTGACATGTTTAGTTTTTATTCTTCCATAAAGTGTTAAATCTGACATAAACTAATCTATGATTCTCTGTGGTTTTATGACAGTTAGACGTGTTCTTTTTATTTGGTCTATTATTCCTTATATGGAGTGGTTAGCATTAGCTCTGTGTGTTAGCTTAGCATAGTTAGCTTTAGTAGAGTTTCCAGTTCATAATGGTTGCTACAGGTTCATCTCTGTCCCTGTGTTTGTAGAACTTTAGGTGGATCTGATGGAGGAACTAGGATTGGTTCACTTTGTTGATGTTTATGTGGTTTTAACCCAGTAGTGGTTCATGATGTATCACAGCATAGTAGCTTCTGGTAGCCATGACAACCACCTCACACACACACACACAGACGGTGGTGGTGGTGGTTCACCTCAGAGCTTCTGTAAACAACGTTCTGCTCCAGAGAATAATAAGTTGACAACAAACAGGAACAGTTTTGGTTCCTGGAACATGTTTTTATGGACGTTCTTGGTTAAACTGAGGAACAAATGGTTCTCAGTCATTTCAGACATATGAATTTATCGTTTATATCGTGGGATGACATATTGTTACTGGTGAGAATGTTTTTGATGATAAATCATAAATAATAAAATATCACACATTCCTAGATGACACAGGCCTATATAGACACAAAAACACATACATGAGTCGACCTTAAAGAAAATATATACATCCATACTTTTGTAAGTCCTCATCTTCTCCATTGTGTAGACATCTGAGGTGTGTTCCATAAAGGAGGTTTAACAAACTCTGAGTCTATCCATAAACTCTAGGTCAACATACCCTCCATGGTAAACTCTGTGTATCTGATTCATTACAGCTGGTATGAAGTGGGTTAATAAACCCTGAGTATGTAAACCTTGGGTTACTGACGCGCTCGCGATAAAAAGCCATCAATGGATCAGAGATGACTCGAGTTGCCATGACAACCACCTTGAAAATAGTGATTTATTCACCGTAATGGGTGAAATAAGCCTGTGTTTGATGAATATGATCCTGTTCTAAAGGTGTGTTCAGTCTTCAGTGATTATAGTGATTAAATCACCTGTAATTAATCACACTTTATGATCACTTCATCACTTTATCTCTTCAGTGACGTGACGAGTGGTGAATAATAATAATAAAATGTGTCTGAGGAGACGTGTCAGCATCATAGGATGTCTGCATAGAGAGTCCTCCTGTTACACTGGATATAAACACAGTGACTGATGCTTCATATCTAATCATTTATATTGATTTTTAATGTAATATTATCACCAGATTCATCTCAACGTCATAAAATATGTCATAAAAAACACTGAAGTGGGACGTGAACCTGTGACCCATCACGTCCGAGAGCACAATTCACTGTGACATCATAGCTTTATAGATGTATGATCTACAGATTTAACTGTATAACAATATAAAACAATAAAAGTGTATTAATTTAAATGATCATCTCCTCCTTTATATTATCTACAGGTTTGTATTCAGTGAACTTTACTACAGACGTCAGTAGATGTTTTAATGTAGATCAACCTCTCAGTGACTTTCACTTAATGATCTACATCTACAATGTTAGAAAGAAAACTACTGTTTGATAAATAAAAAATAAAACCATAAATCAACACATTAGTAATGATGTGAACACGTCTGTGGTGTGTGATGTCACTAATGTGTTTCAGAGAAAAGTGTTAAAGTTTATTAAATAATTGTCATAACCTTTAAACAACTGACAGTCTTTGTTGGGTCTGCCCTTTTTAATATATATACAGTATATATATATATATATATATATATATATATATATATATATACAGTATATATATATATATATATATATATATATACAGTATATATATATATATATATATATATATACAGTATATATATATATATATATATATATACAGTGGGGCAAAAAAGTATTTATATGTATATATTAAACGTGACTTTCTACATTTAGATAAACATTCATTAATTACCTTTAATACTGTCATGAAATGTATTTGATTATGACAGTGCATGTTAAAGAACAAACATGGAATGTATATTAATGTAAACACGCCAGACAGTAGCCAAAGGCTAATTTCTATACGTAGCAGTAACGTCTTCATAAATCACTAGAACTCTGAAAACCACAGGCAATCGTTAATATTTTCACCTCTAAGTACAACAGAAGAGATAGTCATAAAAAATACTGTTTATTCATTTTTAATGATTAAAACAAAAGATGGCATTGCATTAAATAACAACTTAGTGAAAACATCTTCTCGTATCCTGTAAACAACTGACAGTCTGTAGTAGGTCTCCATCTACTGCACCAAACATCCATCCATCTATATTCAAACCCGCTAATTCCCGTTTATCAGGGTCACGGGGGTCTGCCGGTGCCGGCTCTCATTGGGCGCTGGCCGGGGGTACACCCTGGACAGGGCACCAGTCCATCACAGGGCGACACAGACAGACAACCACTCACTCTCATTCACTCCTATGGGCCATTTAGAGACTCCATCAACCTTACAGTCATGTTTTTGGATTGTGGGAGAAAGCCGGAGTACCCGGAGGAAACCCACGCAGCATGGGGAGAACATGCAAACTCCACACAGAAAGGACCAGGTGTCCACCCCAGGGCTAGAACCCAGGATACACCAAACATATTTAAACCAAAAACCTTTTTCAGTGTCATTTTTGACATTACTATTTATCATGAACTTATTCACATATCATTGTACTACAGTGAAAACAGCAGACCATCATTATTAAGTCCCTCTGTAACTGCTACAGATGAGATGGTGAGAAAATACAGTTTTCTATCATTTTTATTTGTAAATAATCATTAAAAAGAGAATAATAGAGTTACTGTAATAGCCTGAAAACAACTGACAGTCTTTATTATGTCTCCCTCTATTCACTACAGCAAAGATATTAATAAAAAAACTATTTTCTGACTTTTTGAGGATTTTATTTAGTAAATAACCGTAGATACTGTCACTAATCAGAAAGGACTTCTGTAAAAAGCATGAAAATAACTGAGTCTTTATTAGGTCACATTCATGGCTTTAAATGAACTTTTTAGATCAGCACCAGCATGACTAGTAGATTATTAAAGTTACCAACCAACCATATGTTTCAGCTAAAATAAACTACATTATGATCCACAGAATAGATTAAAGTGTTCATGTTTCTTTAAATAGTTTTTATTTTAGTTGATTGCAGAAATACATTAAAATGGTAAAAATATAAACATCTAACTTAAAAAGCAAGTGTGTGTGTGTGTGTGTGTGTGTGTGTGTGTGTGTGTGTGTGTGTGTGTGTGTGTGTGTGTGTGTGTGTGTGTGTGTGTGTGTGTGTGTGTGTGTGTGTGTGTGTGTGTGTGTGTGTCAAATATCTCCCCGACACGGTGCGAGTTGGACCTGAAACCCTATCACTTAATGGAATAAAAGCACTAAAAATGTATATCCTGGCTATGCCATCATTTATTTAATCAAGAACCACGTCACGTGTCTGAGGAGACGTGTCAGCAGTATAGGATGTCTGCATAGAGAGTCCTCCTGTTACACTGTGTTACGGTGAAATTTATGGTTACCTCGTCTTTGACACACTCTGTGGTGATAAATGATGAAGACCAGACAGGAGAGATGATGAAGTAATAAAAAATGATTTAATCTAAACTAAATAAAAAGGTACAAAGCGGGATAGACAAAGAAGTGGTCTCCTCTGGCCAGAGGAGAGATGCGAAGAAGGGACCAAAAGTTCCTTTCACACACATTTATACCCCACTGTCCCACCTCCCCCCTTCCACAGACAACAAAGAAGAGACCAGGGGGGGAAGGTCAGTCTGCCGGAGGTGACACCTCCGATGTCGGGGTGGGTTTGGACGTGCTCTGGCCTTGGAGATTAAACTGAGGCCAACTGACATTCCTTTAGAGAAGCTGTATTATGGGAGTATGGGTCCACTGACTTTACAGGAAGAGGAAAAGACATCAGACAGGAGTGGAAAGTTACAAATTGGGGTATTAAGTTGAATGAGATCAAAAAGCAAATATATGAGTATACATAATTAATCAATTTTGCCACCACAATCCACCCTTTTTGGACAAAGTCCAACACAAAAAAAAGAAGCAAAATTAATTAGTAAAATGTTTAACCTTAGCAAAGCACAGTCCAAACTCATAAAACTTAATTAAACAAAGTTAGTGTAACTTTAGCTCAACCCCTCGTAGTCCATTGGACAAACAATGGTGACCGGGAAAGGCTTGCGATCGGTATTTCTCCCACGACGTCCTCTAGGTTGGATTTCAATGTTTCAACAGATCATATGCCTCGTAAGAAAGGTCAGCTTTGTGACCCCTTGAGGTCTTTTCCTTTTTCTTTCGATTGCAACTTTCAAAGCAAACAAAAGGCTTCACAAAGCACTGCTCCCAATCCGGAGGAAAGGAAACGCTCCCTGGCACTGCTCCCGAAGAGAAGAAACAGCTCTCGAAAGCGCACCTCCTTACTGCGGTTTCTCAATCAGTGGTGATGTTGGTTCTTCCTCCGTTAGACCAGTCGCCTCAAGATCAGGGTCGGCTGGTGTTAGCACCTTCCTGCAGTGTGATGCGTGAATCCACGTGGCTCGCTCTGCGACCTTCACAGTCGTGTGTGTCGTCAGTTGAACCTGAAAAGGGCCGATCCACCTTCGGTCGGTTCACCTTTTCCGTCTCACGTTGTGCACGATCACAAAGTCACCTGGAAGAATGTCATGGAGGTTCTCGGTGGTAGTCAGTGGGAGGGCCGCTCGTACTCTGGACCTGTTGAGAGTAAGAATCATGGAGAGTTGTGCGCAGTATTTTATCAAACTGTCGTCCTGGAGAGCTGTCTCAGCCCAGGATGAAACAGAGGGGGATAGACCCACATTGGGTGGCCGCCCAAAAAGGATTTCAAAGGGTGAAAGTTTAGATTTCGGATGGACCTGTTGTCTCATCTGAAGGAGGGCAAGCGGTAAAGCTTTGATCCAGTTCAGCCCTCCATGCACTTGTTTAACCAGTTTTTCAGAGTACCGTTAGCTCTTTCTATGGCCCCAGCGGACTCAGGGTGATAGCTGCAGTGTTTTCTAAGATCCATGTCTAATCTTAGCCCCAACTCTGTTATCACCTGGCTGACAAAATGTGTGCTGTTATCAGAAGAGATTTTGTATGGAATGCCCCACCTAGGAATGATGTCTGTTAGCAGTGCTTTGGCTACTGCCGTGGCTGTCTGGTGTTTGGTTGGAAAGGCCTCAATCCATTTAGAGAACATGTCTATGATGACCAAACAGTGCTTCTTTCCCTCACATGGTGTTAGCTCAACAAAATCCATCTACAGGTGATGAAAAGGCATGGATGTCTGAGGATGGGCTGTCTGGCTAGTCAATGGTTTCTTTCTGCCTGGGTTGTTTTTAGCACAGATCATACATTTCTGACAAAACTGGGCTGTAAAGGAAGAAAATCCCTTTGTGTACCACACTGTCTGAACAGCAGATACCATACCACCCTTTGACACATGGGCTTGACCGTGTGTCAATTTAGCATAAGCAGGGAAAAGAGCAGTCGGCAGGCAAGGTTTTGAATCGGGGCCATACCAAACCCCACTCACCTGGTGACAGTCTGAGGCCTGCCATTTGCGGCGGTCAGCTGGTGTGACAAAGGCGGAGAGTTCGGACAGAGAAGGACATGCAAGTCAGACGGAAAGTGTGGAGCGTGACTACATGTCTTCTCAAGATGAATGCATACAATTGGGAGACATGGAGATGTGAGAAAGCCAAATAAGTTTAACCAAATAAATAAATGTTATTTATTTAAATTGTTTGTTTTATTTCTCTTTGCTATCTCTTATTTATGAAGGAGAAATCTTATTCTATCCTTTATTTATTCTGAATAATGTTAACACTCCACACATAATAACATAACCTAGTTATTTTATAGAGCTGAATTTGTCAGTTCATTTATTTCTAAATTGGTGGCAAAAGTATCTCCTATTCTGTGTCTGAACCAGAGTTAAGCAAGATTATTGGCCCTTTTAAGGTTAGACAGAATTAAAGTTAAGTTGAGTCGAACAATCATATTGTCTTTTGCTCTCTGCATTTATCCCATTCGTAGGAGTGACCAGCCATAGCACGGTTTGGAGAGCTTCCTTAAATGCTCGGAAGTTACTTAACTTTAAACTATCTCATTTATATCTATCAATTATTAAGAATTTCAGGAGGACCCTCTTTAAATCTCAGGCGACCCAGATTGGGCCACCAACCCCATGTTGAGAACTTTTATTTTACTCTTAATGTCTAAACCCAGTGAAGGTGTTTTATGGTCTTGCACGCTAAGTGTTGGTGGGGGAAGAAAATGGTTGGAGGGTTTTGAGGTATATCATTTTCCTATGATAAAATATAAATCAAAAATCAGAGGGACGTTGGCCCCTCCCTTCCCTTTTTACATAAGAATACATTTGGATTCTTAAAACCATATGATAAATATCATTGGAAAATCACTTATCTGATCATTTTGGATGTGTCTCCGTTTTCCTCTCTCTTGTGTCCGCCTGCCTTTGTGCCCTCCAACCTCCTCGACCTCCTCCTCCTCAGCCATAAAGGTCAAAGCCAGGGTCAACTGTACGCTCCCTTTGGAAATTTGAAGATCTGTCCCCACTTTCGCAGTTGGATTGGAAGTCTCTGTAGTCTCTGGAATAGATATTATGTTAGAACATCCACAATATGTCATATTGTCACGTGTCTATTTCAATCTATTTCCCCTTTGCTTCCCAGTTATAGTTATGGACAATACTTCCCTTTGATTCTCATCCTTCATCATAAGAAGCAGTGACTAGGCATGACGGCTGAAGGAGGCAGGATCGGAGTCGAAAAGGCAGTGGCATTTTTTTTAAATTTTATTTATTCAGTTCATTTCCGACATGGTTGCATTCACAGAAATTCATTTTTGTTGTTTAAATAGTGGTTCAAGATACGTTTTGTAGTTATTACCCCATATTTCGGAGCAGTAATTTAAGTGCGATGCTATGAGTGAAGAATAGATTGTTTTAAGTGATTTGGTGTGTAGGATTTGTTGAAGCTTCCATAGGATGTAACTGCTTTTGGCAACTTTGTTTTTGACTATTTGTATATGTTTTTTCCAGGTCAGCTTGTCGTCCATCCACACTCCTAGTGCCCTATATTCTTTTACTTCTTCTATTATTTCCATGTTTAGTTTCATTCTTATATCTACCGTTTTTTTTCTCTTTCCGAAATTAATGAATTTTGTTTTACTGACGTTTAGGGCTAGTTTATTTACATCTAACCAAGTTTGAATTTTTAATAGTTCCTCATTTGTTGACTCTATTAGAGTTTTAATGTCTTTGCCTGTGCATAGAATGGTTGTGTCATCTGCAAACAACGTTAGTTTGAGGCAATTTGAGACTTTGAAAATGTCGTTTATGTATAGAATGAACAGTTTTGGCCCTAAAATTGAACCCTGTGGAACACCACATTGTATGGTTTGGCATTTTGATATGTGTTCTTCAAAGTCAACATATTGTCTCCTATTTGTCATATAGCTTTTAATCCATTTTAAGGCGTTGTACTTTATTCCGTAATTTTGAAGTTTTTGTTCAAGAATATCATGATTAATTGTGTCAAAGGCTTTTTTTAGGTCCAGAAAAATTCCGAATACAAATAGTTTTTTTTCTAATGCTTCTCTTATATTCTCCGTGATGTCAATTATAGCCATTGCTGTTGAACGTCCTTTTCTAAATCCGTATTGTCCTTCATGTAGTGTGGGGGGCGAAATTATTAGTTCATATATTTTAATCCTTAAGCCTTGGGTAACTTTCCATTGTGTGATTTTCATGTCTTCAACTTTACTGGGTCAAACTGCCTTGTCAAAAGCCACCACCTTATCTCCCCAAAACAATAAACGCACAAGGACGCATAGGCACTCTGTGTGCGCACTCACATGCTCACACAGTCACATGTCACACACACACGCCATACACATCCATTCATTCACACACACAAACACAAACGCACACTCCTCCGTCTCTATGACAACCGACAGATACAGGACTGGTTGTTTAGACCCAAAAGAACAAACTGTCTTTCCTTTTTTCTCCCTCTGTCCTCACCTCCTCCCTCTCTCTGTATCTCTATCTCCTGGGGGGAGGAGGGAGGGGGACTGAGGGGAATATACGTATTGGATCAGAACTCAATCATCGGACGTCCGCCTGGACGGACGCTAATTTTGTTCCATCTTGTACCTTTTTTTCTTAGTTTAGAATAAACTTTTTTTATATAAAATCATCAATGCTTCTCCTGGACTCCATCATTCAACCAGAGCAATAAATCATGTCTCCAAATGAGGTCAACCGTAAATTCAGCCGTAACAGTAGTATATTGTTATCTTCTATAAATTTGTCGAGTCTGTTCATAAACAGTTTTTCCAGAATTTTTGATAATTGTGGTAATATTGATATAGGTCGATAATTAGTGAAATTCCATTTTTCTCCACCCTTGTAAATCGGTCTGATTTTTGCAATTTTCATTTTTTCTGTGAAAACACCATTCTTGAATGATAGATTACTTATATGTGTTAGTGGCGGGGTTATTTCAGCTGTTATGGTTTTTATTAGACTCATAGTTAGATTATTAACGTCTCTGGATTTTTTTGAGGTACAGGTAGTGATTATTCTGTCCACCTCTGCTTCTGTTACTTCTTCGAGTACAAGGTACTTATCAATGTCTTTCTTCTCATTGTCAAAATGGTTCCATTTAAGTGTTGGGTGTTTATTTATCCCTTTCTCTATGTCTTTTCCAGTATTTATGAAAAAACTGTTGAGTTCTTGTGCTATTATGTTTTTATTGTATTCTTTTACATTGTTTATTATAAAATGGTCTGCATTTTTTTCTTTGCATTTGCGCATGGTTATATTGTTTATTATTTCCCACAATTTTTTGTTTTTGTTTTTATTCTCTTTTAATTGTTTTTCATAATATTCTCTTTTTTTTCTCTTAGTAAATTATTAACTTTGTTTCTGTATTTTTTGTAACGTACTTCTGCTTTCAATGTTTTTTCTGTTATATATTTTATATATTATATGTTTTTCTTTTTGCATACGTTGGCTATTTTCTTATTAATCCATGGTACATTGTTTATTTTACTTGTTATTTGTTTCAAAGGGCAGCATTTATCGCATATTGTCGTTATTGTGTCTGTAAATGTGTCATACGCTGTATCTACATCTCCTTCCTTGAAGACAGTTGCCCACGTCTCTCTTTTTATCTGTTGTTTAAAGTTTTCTAGTTGTTTTTCTCCTTCCAGTCTCCTGTATGTCTGTGTGTTATGATTTTCACGGTTCTTCTTCTCTTTTGTGTTTAGTATCATAAATATTGGTAAATGATCAGAGATGTCATTTATTAATATACCACTCTTTACATCTGTGTTTTGTATGTTTGTGAAGATGTTATCTATCAGTGTTGAGCTGTGTTTATTAATTCTGGTTGGTTGCGTTATGAGAGGTTTTAATCCATTTTCTGTTCGGAAACACTCAGAAACAGAAAGAGAGGAAAACATTAAGACTTAAATGAATAATTTAAAATATCCCTTTTCTTTAGTTTGATTTGATTCATCTCCTTTGAATATACAGCCAGCGACCTGTATATTGGAAAAAACAACACAATAACAACAACTAAGACGAAGACATAGACAAGTGCACACAACGAGTATACACATACAACAACAAAAACATGGACACTGAACATGAACAGTAAGGTCAGTCAAGGTCAAAGCCAGTCATTCCACTGAAAGTGGTATTATATATTTAAAATGTCGTTTGGTGTTTTTAAACACCCAGAAAAATAACCTTATTGATCTTATTGACCTTATTAAAGGTTATTTTTTGTCTAAGAGATCATACCTCTTAGAAGTAATGATGACGCAGTGAACTATGACGCTGCACTTGAAAGTGATGGGTCGCGGGTTCGAGTCCCGCTTCAGTGTTTTTTTATGACATTTTTTAGGACATTGAGATGACTGGTTATAATATTACATAAAAAAATCAATATAAATGATGCGATATCAAGCAGCATTTACTATCTTTATATCCAGTTGTGGTGGCAAAATTGATTAATTATGTATACTCCTATATTTGCTTTTTGATCTCATTCAACTTAATACCCCAATTTGTAACTTTCCACTCCTGTCTGATGTCTTTTCCTCTTCCTGTAAAGTCAGTGGACCCATACTCCCATGATACAGCTTCTCTAAAGGAATGTCAGTTGGCCTCAGTTTAATCTCCAAGGCCAGAGCACGTCCAAACCCACCCCGACATCGGAGGTGTCACCTCCGGCAGACTGACCTTCCCCCCCTGGTCTCTTCTTTGTTGTCTGTGGAAGAGGGGAGGTGGGACAGTGGGGTATAAATGTGTGTGAAAGGAACTTTTGGTCCCTTCTTCGCATCTCTCCTCTGGCCAGAGGAGACCACTTCTTTGTCTATCCCGCTTTGTACCTTTTTATTTAGTTTAGATTAAATCATTTTTTATTACTTCATCATCTCTCCTGTCTGGTCTTCATCATTTATCACCACAGAGTGTGTTTTCAAGTCAAAGACGAGGTAACCGTAAATTTCACCGTAACAATTGGCGTCACTGTAACAGGATCCATCTTCTGCTCTGAGGGGCTTCTACCGCGGACCGGTACCCGGAAAGCGGACGCGCTTAAAACCCTAAAGCCAGCTTTCAAATGGTTGAAGTTCTTTGCTTTTTAATACTATAAGTTCCCTATACTTTTCTTCGGGCTCCGGTTATTTTTGTTCAGGCATCTAGGACGGCTGGTCATTATTTACTTTGATTTTGTTCAGGCACCTCCACGGACAGCCTGTGAGGTCCTGACCATAGAATAGACAGGCAACCAAAGTTTCCGAAACACCCCGGTGCCGTATACCGAGTTCACCTCTGTACTGAGATCAAAATAGATTAAAACCCCAAACCTAACCTAATCCAATAAACTGTAGTGAAGACTACAGGGAGTAAAACACTAATAATGGGGATCAAACAGACAGATGAAGATATCAGTGGGATATTACTTTGGATAAGTTAGTACTATTTATAGAAAATGAGTTCTTAAATATGATGAAGAATCCAATAAACAAATAATATATGCATGCGCATATACAATCTTGGTATGATGTGAACTCATATCATGAAACCGGCAAGCTTTGAGTGAGTTTTACTTTTTGTTTTAGTTTTTTTTTTTTTTTTTTTTTTTTTTAAACGTGTGAATGGAATCGGATTTCTCCCTTTGTTTGTTTGGCTTTGATGGTTCATTTTGGACGTGTATCGGCTACTCAGTTTTCTGTACGGTTTGGCTTCTCTCTCAGCTGGAACGTACAGACGTGTGTTGTCCCCGTGCATGGAGAAACACACAGAGACAGAGAGATAGACACACACACACACACATACTGTTGGACTCTATCCAGGCGTAGTGACCCTCATTGGCCAGTTTAGTGAAAGGTCACATGATTAAGACACTACATACTTGTAATACGGTCTGCTATTAATACATAGATTTCCAAAACTAACAATGTTGTGGCTTCTCACCTTTCCCTCTGCCTGCAGAATAGTGCAAAGCCATTACAACACTCAAACACACACACAGATGAATACAGTATTTCACTTTATTTTATTTTAATATCACTGTTATCATCATTATCATTTTTTATTATTTTATTGTTAGTTTCTGTTGGCTTTGCGGTTGTCCCTGAAGAAACGACATCTTCAATGAAAGCTCTTAATGAATGAAATCACCTTCAACTCTTATGCTAATGAAATGTCAACATCATTCAAAGGACCAAGCTTCAGAAGGAAATCTACTATCAAAAGACTCAACTCTCCCATTCAGCAAAGCAATGCTGCAACGAAATAACTCGCTCAGTCCCAAGTCAACTCTTCATCGTCTATGGAATGGGCCGCATGCCAATGCTGGGATTAACACATCCTGCCCCATCATCAAAGACTGAGAACCTGTGGGCGTCGGAGTTAGTTGGACACACCCCCACCAATGAGTTGCGGGTTAAACACCACGATTACTGCCTGAATGATGGGCAGAAACTGCAGACTGATCACACGTCTGCTGGAACATCTTCACCAAAAAAGACACTGTTTCAAAAGCCACGAGGATACCAAGCCATAAGAAGTCCACCACAGCCTTTGGTGGTAGTGCTATATCACTTTAGCCTTGAACTTTGGCATGGAGGGGGACAACTAGCAAATAGCCAACAAGCTTCTCCTTCGATAGGACAATACTAACCCCTCTATTTTCTGACTGTACGCTAGATTATTTTGTTTTCATTTATTCTCTCACATGCTTTGAGATACACTTAAAAGGTGTGCTCTAAGCAGACAGACCAGACATACTGTACAGTCACACACTCACATTCATAACTATGAGCTGAAACACAGGACCACCATAACTTCACACAGAACCCTTCTGTTTGCCATGTGTGTCCATCAATTATCTTTGCTTTTATTCATTATGTTGCTCATTTATTTACACTGCTTTTGCCTTTATGAGAAAAGAACAAACAAAAAGGGAGGAAAATAGTTACTAATGGGTTTGTTTTTGTTTGCTTTTCTTTCCTTTTATTTTCTTGTTGCAAGATATGGTTACATCCGTTGAAGAAAGAGCCCTCAGTTGCCTCAGCTTTTGGAGCTGAAGTTTTTATTTTTTATTTTTTTATTGGCCATGATTTTTTTTGAGCTCACACGTTTTTTCTCCTTTGTTATTTCTGAACGATTCTTCTTTTACTCTTTTGTTTTTACTCAATTTCAGGAAAATTGAGACAGAGATTGAGGACTGCAGCCTCAACCAAGTTTACATTTTGACATTTTTGACCGATACCCTCGTAAACAATCTGCACCTTACCCTTTTGAAGCTGCTTGCGACAGACAGCCTAGTTCAACATTCATCGTTTTCATTTTGCGCGCCTCCTCCTTACCGCGTCGGACTGTCTTGCCGGCCCGAAGCCACTCGACAGCAGGGGGGGTACCAAATTTTTCCTGAGAAAACTGTCCCATTAGTTGCTATGAGTACATTGACAATTACTTTTCAAACAAGAAGTCCTGGTTTAATGTGCAGAAAAAGGATAAACCTTGCTAGGGGAAGTGCTCTTTGGGGGATAGTGGTCCACCTGATTTGATACATGCTTGGTAACCGAATACCGTTCTGAACAAATTTCTACGTTCTCTTAGAGTCAGGGTTATTAGAGGTTGCGTGCTCCGTTCAATGTTGAATAATATTAGGGGTGCCCAAAAGTCCTGACAAGTCCTGCATAAGTGTGTTTATATGTTGTGTTTATATGTTCTCCCAGTTCTTTATTTTTAAGAGCGTACGTTGAGAGCCTCCCGCTGATTCAGAGGTTTTCTTAAATCTCTGGAGATACCAGCGGTGGAGGGGATTTCTCCCAGTTCTTTATTTTTTAAGAGCGTACGTTGAGAGGTTCTCCGGCTGATTCAGATATTTGTCTTAAATTTCTGGAATTAGCAGCTGCTGAGAGAGTTGTGAGTTTATTAGTGCACGGCCGTGCCATTCCTGCCTGATCAGCAGCTAGCAGACTGTCAGTACAACCATGGGCAATAATCTAAGTGTAGACTCCGCCAAGACGGAAGTAAAAAGGAGCGTACCTCTTAATAATCAGATGATACCAGTGAAAAGCAATTAATTAACGCTAAAAGTTTGCCAAGCATGGGGGGGCAATATGAGCTCATTGACCCCGAGAGAGGAGGTGGACTGGCTATCGCCACTGGTGGGTTAGATGAGGCATGAATGACTGAATGATGACACGTTATGTATGCCTGAGAGAACCGCGTTGTGAGTGCGAATGTGCCGTGGACGTGTCATTGAGTGATTGACCGATGAATGGCTGTTTGACTACACATGTTCCTCGGTTTCACCTTCCTTTCCTCCTGGGTTTTGATGCACTAGATCTTCTTCCTGTTTTTGCCATTTATGTAGTGGGGTGTTCAGATCTCACTGCTGCTTGTTAATGGAATTATGGTTTTAGGCCTTGGGCCTTCTAAAAAGTTTACCAGGTTTATTGACCCACTGTCCCACCTCCCCTCTTCCACAGACAACAAAGAAGAGACCAGGGGGGGAAGGTCAGTCTGCCGGAGGTGACACCTCCGATGTCGGGGTGGGTTTGGACGTGCTCTGGCCTTGGAGATTAAACTGAGGCCAACTGACATTCCTTTAGAGAAGCTGTATCATGGGAGTATGGGTCCACTGACTTTACAGGAAGAGGAAAAGACATCAGACAGGAGTGGAAAGTTACAAATTGGGGTATTAAGTTGAATGAGATCAAAAAGCAAATATAGGAGTATACATAATTAATCAATTTTGCCACCACAACTGGATATAAAGATAGTAAATGCTGCTTGATATCGCATCATTTATATTGATTTTTTTATGTAATATTATAACCAGTCATCTCAATGTCCTAAAAAATGTCATAAAAAAACACTGAAGCGGGACTCGAACCCGCGACCCATCACTTTCAAGTGCAGCGTCATAGTTCACTGCGTCATCATTACTTCTAAGAGGTATGATCTCCAAATTTAACTGTATAACAATATAAAACAACAATTGAGCCTTAAAAGTGTATTAATTTAAATGATCATCTCCTCCTTTATAATATCTACAGGTTTGTATTCAGTGAACTTTACTTCAGACGTCAGTAGATGTTTTAATGTAGATCAACCTCTCAGTGTGTTTCACTTAATGATCTACATCTACAACAACACAACATTAGTAATGATGTGAACACGTCTGTGGTGTGTGATGTCACTAATGTGTTTCAGAGAAAAGTGTTAAGGTTTATTAAAGTGTTCAGGTGGGCGGAGCCAGGTAGAAACCCAGGGTTTCTTTGATAAAACCTGCCAGTGACCAGGTTTAGTTCATGGACAATGTTGCCATGGTAACATACTCAGAGAATAACATACCTTGCTTTTTGGAATGAGATACTCAGAGTTTCCCTCATTTGAGCCTGAACATACTCAGAGTTTGAACATAACCTACTTTATGGAATAAACCTCTGATGTTGACACCAACAGTTTATTAATAAAAACAGGTTTACCACTAAAACTAACATAAATATGTCATTTGTATGAGGAAATAAAGGTTTTAATTGATGGTTTCAGGTCAGGCTCTGATATAAATATATAATGTCTGTCAGACCTGTAGGTTTCACTTTTGCTTTGTCAGGTTCTGGTCAAAGCTTGAATAAGGTTCATATCATAAATGGTCTGTGTTTAAAAGTAAATCATCACCACAAAACACCAAAACTAAATATTTGTTCCTCTTCTTCTTTCTCCTCGTCCTCCTCTGCAACTGATCATTCATTCTACATTTTTCTTTTCTTTTTCTCGACTAATCGCTACGTGCGTCATAGTCTTGGTCGACTACAGCCCTAGTCTATAGACACGCCCACTCATGAATATGCATAAGTAAGCCCCTAAACAGCCCGATTTTAGAACTGCTCAGAAAGTGACTTTTCAGAGGCTAAAACTCTGATTAATGAACTAAAAAAAAAATATATATATATATATTTATATATATATATTTATACTGTATATATATATATATATACAGTGAAGAAAATAAGTATTTGAACACCCTGCTATTTTGCAAGTTCTCCCACTTAGAAATCATGGAGGGGTCTGGAATTTTCATGGAAGGTGCATGTCCACTGTATGAGAGATAACCTAAAAAGAAAAATCCAGAAATCACAATCTATGATTTTTTAACAATGTATTCGTGTGATACAGCTGAAAATAAGTATTTGAACACCTGTCTATCAGCTAGAATTCTGACCCTCAAAGACCTGTTAGTCCGCCTTTAAAAGTCCTCCTCCACTCCACTGTATTATCCTGAATCAGATGCACCTGTGTGAGGTGGTTAGCTGCATAAAGACACCTGTCCACCCCATACAATCAGTAAGACCCAAACAGTCAGCATGGCTAAGAGCAAAGAGCCGTCCAAAGACACCAGAGACTAAATTGTACAACTCCACAAGGCTGGAAAGGGCTACGGAGAAATTGCAAAGCAGCTTGGTGAAAAAAGGTCCACTGTTGGAGCAATCATTAGAAAATGGAAAAAGCTAAACATGACGGACAATCTCAATCGGAGTGGAGCCCCATGCAAGATATCACCTCGTGGGGTCTCAATGATCAATCAATCAATCAATCAATCAATCAATCAATCAATCAATCAATCAATCTTTTATTTGTATAGCGCCAAATCATAACCAATGGTATCTCAAGACACTTTACAGTAGAGCAGTCTTAAGGACGGACTCTTCATTTTATGGATACACACATATGCATATATACGTATATACACATACATATGTATCCCACACCCAACATGAATTCATCATGGCGGCAAGGAAAACCTTCTGTTAAGCAGCAGGAACCTTGTGTGGATCCCATTCCTATGATGAACAGCCATCCACGTTATGCTGTGTTGGGTGTGTGCAGAGGAAAGGGTGGAGACAGAGTTGTTGAGACTCTGTAACTCCACACTGAGGATCCCACGGACCTGCAAGACAAAAGCCAGAAGGAGAACAGGAGCAAACACACAAGGGAAGAAGCAGACATAGAGGGAGTGTTAGAGAGAGGAATGGGACCCTCTCCGGTCCCTCTCTAACCTAAATGACCTCTCTCTTAACGCCCTCTCCAACCTCTCTCCAACCGAGCATGCCAGACCCCCCCCCCCACCGGCAGTCTATGCCAATTGCATCTTAACTATGAGCTATGAGCTGGTTCCTAACTAAAAGCTTTACCAAAGAGGAATGTTTTGAGCCTAACCTTAAAGGTAGAGAGGGTGTCTGCCCCCCGAACCGTGGTTGGTAGATGGTTCCAGAGAAGTGGGGCCTGATAACTGAAAGCTCTTCCTCCTATACTACTTTTAGAGACAAATGGAACAACGAGTAGTCCAGCATTTTGAGAGCGTAGTGTTCTGGGGGGATTGTATGGCACTACAAGCTCCTTGAGATAGACTGGTGCCTGTCCATTTAGGGCTTTATAAGTGAGAAGAAGAATCTTGAATTCTATTCTATATTTTATGGGAAGCCAATGCAGAGAGGCTAATACAGGAGTAATGTGATCTCTTCTCCTAGTTTTAGTCAGTACACGTGCTGCAGCATTTTGAACCAGCTGAAGTGTCTTAAGCGACTTGCTCTGGCAGCCTGCTAAAAGAGAATTACAATAATCCAGTCTAGAGGTAACAAAAGCATGGACTAGCTTTTCGGCGTCGCTCTGAGACAGGATAGATCTGATTTTAGCAATGTTACGGAGATGAAAGAAGGCAGTTCTTGAAGTTTGTTTTATGTGAGAGTTCAAGGATAAATCCTGATCAAATAGAACCCAACATTACCAAGGGGGATCATATAGATACAGAAGAGGATTGGACCTAGCACAGAGCCCTGATGAACCCCGTAGCTTACTTTAGTGTACACAGAAGACCTATTATTCACGTGTACAAACTGGTACCTATCAGATAGGTAGGACTTAAACCAGTTTAGGGCAGTCCCTGTGATTCCAAGTAATTCCTCTAATCTCTCTAGTAGAATATAGTGATCTATAGTGTCAAAAGCTGCACTAAGATCTAGTAAAACCAGCACTGAGAGTCGTCCTTCATCTGAAGCCCAGAGTAGATCATTAGTTACTTTAACTAAAGCAGTCTCTGTGCTGTGTTGAGCTCTAAAACCTGACTGGAAGTCCTCGAACAGGCTGTTGTTTTGAAGGAAGTCACAGAGCTGAGCCGCCACAACTTTCTCAAGAATCTTTGAAATAAAAGGAAGATTAGATATAGGCCTGTAGTTTGCTAAAGTGCTGGAATCAAGAGTAGGTTTTTTGAGAAGGGGTTTGATTACAGCTACTTTAAAGGACTGTGGCACGTAGCCTATTGATAGGGATATATTTATTGTCTCCAACAAAGATGGGCAGACCAGGGGAATAACTTCTTTAAACAGCTTAGTTGGGATCGGATCTGAAAGGCAGGTCGATGGTTTGGAGGATGAAATAATAGTTAAGTTCCTGAAGTCCTATATGTGTGAAACAGTTTAGGTTAGGCCTATTTACATTTAATGGTACAGCAGGCCCAGGTGAAGGCAGGGAGTGGCTAATTTTATCTCTAATCTTATGAATTTTATGGTTAAAAATGTCATAAAGTCCTCACAGCTGAGGGCTAGAGGAATCATGGGCTCAATAGAGCTCTGACTTTGTGTTAGCCTGGCTACAGTGCTGAAAAGGTACCTCGGATTATTTTTATTTTCTTCAATTAGTGAGGAGTAGTATGTAGATGGACTATGTCGTAAGGCTGTCATGTATTTACTATGGCTTTCTTGCCAGAGTATTCGTGACTCCTCTGTTTTATTGGAGCGCCACATTCTCTCTAATTTACGGGTTGTCTGTTTGAGTGTGTGAGTTTCAGAGCTAAACCACGGAGCTTTCCTCTGACGTTTAATAGTTTTTTCCCTCAATGGGGCAATTGAGTCCAAGGTGGATTTTAGTAGACTAGCAGAGCTATCGACAAGCAGATCCAGTTGAGAGGGGTTATAATTAATATCATAGTTATTTATTGGATGGTGCACTGAGTTTAAGGCAGCAGGAATGGCCTCTTTAAATTTAGCCACAGCACTATTGGACAGATTTCTACTCCTAACTATTTTATTGCACAGTGCGAGATCCTCTAGGATAATGTTAAAAGATATTAAAAAGTGATCTGATAGCAGAGGATTTTCAGGGTAGACTTTTAGTTCATTAATATCAAGGCCATATGTTAGAACAAGATCAAGAGTATGATTTAAACGATGAGTAGCTTCATTAATAGTTTGAAAAAAGCCAACTGAGTCTATTAGGGACATAAAGGCTGAGCTCAGGCTATCACTATCTTTGTCCACATGGATATTAAAATCTCCTACTATCAGTATTTTATCAGAACTGAGGACTAAGTTTGATATAAACTCAGAGAATTCTGATAGAAATTCAGAATAAGGGCCTGGAGGATGGTAAATTATCACAAATAAGACTGGCTGGCAGGTTTTTGATTCGATATGAGATAAATTTAGAACCAGGCTTTCAAAGGAAGTGTAACTGGCCTTTGGTTTAGGATAGATTAGGAGAGAGGAATGATAAATAGCTGCTACACCACCTCCACGGCCTATGTCTCGTGGCATATGAGTATTTAAATGACTGGGAGGAGTGGCTTCATTTAAACTAACATATTCATCTTGATACAGCCATGTTTCAGTTAAACAGAATAAATCAAAGTTATTTTCTGAGATAAGGTCATTTACTAGTAGAGATTTGGATCTCAGTGATCTAATATTTAATAGAGCACATCTAATGGTTTTATGTTTTGGTGTTTCTAGATTTGAGATTTTAATTTTTTTCAGATTTTTATAATTGATAGCTCTTTTATTTGATTTTATGTTAAAATCATTGTGAAATATGGGTCGGGGGACAGACACCGTCTCCATAAAATAATATTCATCACCATCACAACAGTTGTCATGGCGATGAACACAGCTATCATAATAGCAATGGGAGGGAAACTGTCTTAAGGCAAGCGCAGAGGGGCGTGGAGGACTCCGCCTCTGTAACATGGTCTCATTCATGAGATGTCATAACAGTGATGTCATAACAGTGACTGTGCCATGTTTTCTGATAGTAGAGATGCTCCCTCCAAAGTAGGATGGATTCCATCTCTTCCTATCAGGTTCGGTTTTCCCCAGAAGGATCTCCAATTATCAATGAAGCCCACCTCGTACGATGATGCTAAGAAAGGTGAGGAATCAGCCCAGGACTACAGGGCAGGACATGGTCAATGACCTGAAAAGAGCTGGGACCACTGTTTTCATGGTCACTGTTGGTAATACACTAAGACCTCGTGGTTTGAAATCATGCATGGCACGGAAGGTTCCCCTGCTTAAACCAGCACATGTTAAGGCCCGTCTTAAGTTTGCCAATGACCATTTGGATGATCCAGAGGAATCATGGGAGAAAGTTTTGTGGTCAGATGAGACCAAGATTGACCTTTTTGGTCATAATTCCACTATGCGTGTTTGGAGGAAGAAGAATGATGCGTACCATCCCAAGAACACCATCCCTACTGTGAAGCATGGGGGTGGTAGCATCATGCTTTGGGGGTGTTTTTCTGCTCATGGGACAGGATGACTGTACTGTATTAAGGAGAGGATGACTGCAGCCATGTATTGTGAGATATTGGCCAAAAACCTCCTTCCCTCAGTCAGATCATTGAAGATGAGTCATGGCTGGATCTTCCAACATGACAATGACCCAAAGCACACAGCCAGGAAAACCAAGGAGTGGCTTCGTAAGAAGCATATCAAGGTTCTGGAGTGGCCTAGCCAGTCTCCAGACCTAAATCCAATTGAAAATCTTTGGAGGGAGCTGAAAGTCCGTGTTACTCAGCGACAGCCCAGAAAGCTGACTGATCTAGAGAAGATCTGTGTGGAGGAGTGGGCCAAAATCCCTCCTGCAGTCTGTGCAAACCTGGTGAAGAACTACAGGAAACGTTTGACCTCTGTAATTGCAAACAAAGGCTACTCTACCAAATATTAACGTTGGTGTTCAAATACTTATTTTCAGCTGTATCACACGAATACATTGTTAAAAAATCATAGATTGTGATTTCTGGATTTTTCTTTTTAGGTTATCTCTCATACAGTGGACATGCACCTTCCATGAAAATTCCAGACACCTCCATGATTTCTAAGTGGGAGAACTTGCAAAATAGCAGGGTGTTCAAATACTTATTTTCTTCACTGTAGCTCTAACAACTGGTAAAATGATAAACTGGTGATATTACAGCCTGTGAATGCAGTACGGGGACACATTTAGTGCAGGCCGCCGCCATCTTGGACTATGTTGTCACCAGAGCGTTATCGCCGCAAGTCGCGCAAGCACAGAACGACCCAAATGAACTTAAAGCAGAATTACACAAGTTAAGTGTTTACAAGAAAGAGGAATGATCTATTTTGGAATAAACCAGCCACTTAATTCGGATTTAGGTTTAATTTGGAATTAAATTAGCATCAGGAATGAAGTGTTTACATGGTCAGTTTAAAGAGGAATTAACTTTTATTCTTCTTTAAAGAGGAATTAAAGCTCCCTTATAAATGTGGCCAAAACACCGTCTACAACAACACAAATCATCACTGACTCCTAAATACAGAGCTATCAGTGCCCGTTTAACTTTGCTGTGCCTGTAAAGCTCCTCCCATTTTTTATGTAGTGCAGCGGTGCTACGTGAGAACGTGATCAGCTTTAATCATCTTCACCTGCTCAGTGTTCGAACTCTTATGTCTGGTTAACTAAGAATAACTCAGTCCGTGTTGTTCTTCAGTTCTTTTTATTCCAGCGTTTTGTCCATGTCTATAGCTACACATTCACAGTCAGCTAGCTACCTCAAGTACAACCATTTCAGTGGGAACTTCTGGTTTACAAAATAAAAGTCCGTTGGCGCATCGTTATTAGAATGTTACATTCTAACATCTCATCAGAGCTACAGTAAAATGGATGTTGAAATAACGAATAAAAAATTAACTAATGAAACCCAATGATGAAAACAATCAAAGTTTATACTTAATTGATTTTTTTTTAATAAAGCAATGAAAAATGTAATATTTTTTTCTATTTAGAGAGTGCACGGCTTATTAGCCAGAACATTGTTTTGTTTTATTGTTTTCCTAAAAAAGATGTTTTCTTTTCTTTGTTTTAACTTCAGTGTATTACATGGTGTTACTTTAGTCCTGACTATGAGGGACAAAAGTAACAAAGTGTAACATAATGTAAGCGACTCAAATGTTCTTTTATTTTAATGAGACAGATTATACACAAGGACAGCTTAGCACCCTGGTCCTCTTTAACCCATTCAGTACCAGCCATTTTCAGAATTTCTCCCCCCGTTTTTGAGCATTGTGACTGATTTTTAAAGACCCACAGAATGTTTTGTACTATGACTATCTGAAATTTTACACCAGATAACATTGTTTCATTCTACTGTAATCAGCCGTTAAGTAGAGCAAGTTTTACACAAATCTTCAGTTTCAGAGCAAAAAGCTGAGAAAACAGCCTTTTTCTAAAGATAAAACCCTGTCAGTGACTTTAAAGGTTTTTTTTTTTTTTGCTTTAGTGACAACTCTAATATCTGAACATTGTTTACTTATATAAAACAATTAAAAAAATACTGAGACCAGGCTTTTGATGGCAACATTATGATCTATCTAGGTCAGAGTTGAAAGGATTTCTTACTGTATTTTGGCATTCCTCCAAGTTTCTCCTTCCATCAGTCTGCACACACGCAACTTCCTCCTCCTCCCGGACATGACAAGTGTCACCGCTTGCCCCGTTTTTTTATCGTTATTTCTCACCATCGCCACACTCTTTGGTTGGGTGTGAGCTGCTGTGCGCTGGTGGGAACTTAGACATCAACTCTCATAGTGCCATTTTCTTTCTTGTAAACACTGTTTTTTCTCCCTCTAAGCTCTGCATCCAAAGGTGCCCTGCTACCATCTACAGTGGGGCAAAAAAATCATTTATTCAGCCACCAATTGTACAAGTTCTCCCACTTAAAAAGATGAGAAGCCTGTAATTTTCATCATAGGTAAACCTCAACTATGAGAGACAACCCCCCCTTGGCTCACTTGGGGGACCGCGAGGACTGGGGTGTGGCATGTGCCGGGGAGGGGCCTCCCCTGGAGTTGTGCTGGGTGGGTGTGTGGGGGTGCGGCCTGTGGTTCTTGCCCTGGCGAACCCGCGTCGGGAGTGGTTGGTCTGCTGGCTGGGTGCGCCGGCCCCCGTGGGCGCTATGCCGGGGCGGGGGTGCAGCGGGGGTGGGTCTTTGGGTGGCTGCTGTTCGGTGTGGTGCCGCGCTGCCTTTGGCGGGGTGGGGCTGGTGGCCTGGGGTAGCCGTCGGGGGGGTGTCTCGTATCGGCGCTTGGATGGTCGGGGGTGACCTCCGTTGGGAGGGGGTCCCTGCTGGCAGCACTTGGTGTGGGGTGGCGGTGCCTGGCTGGGGGTGCTTGGGTTCGCCAGCTTATTGGTTGGTGGGTGACGGGGTGGCCCTGCTTGGGCATCTGATGGCATTCTTTCTCGTCGGGTGGGGTGTGGCTGTCCTTGCGCTGTCGGGGGCTGTGCGGTCCTGCTGTAACCGATTTGTGGGTTGGGGTGGGGGACGCTCCCCGGGAGGCTTCGCTGGCGGCATAAAAAAAGGTGACCTGGGGGACTCGGTCGGTGCGGCACGCAATGTCTCCTTGTGGCCCTGGGCAGCCGGGGATGTGGTCGTTGTCCCTGGAAGGGCTGCTCCCGGTGCTGCTTCTATTCCGGGTTCTCTGGCCTGGCGTCTGGTCCTTGCTGGCTCCGGGTCCGCCAGCTGCTCTCTTTTTATATTCTCCCTATAATAAAATGTTTCTTACCCTTCCTTAGGGAGGGCTGGTGATGGTCACAATTATGCAATAAATCAAATTCATTTATTTAATTGCAATAACAAAACATGCATTGCTGTCTTAAAAAGATTGCACTTGATAGCGCCATAATCTCCCTGGTCCCTGCTTCTTCCTTCTTAGCTAAAAGGTAGCATCAGTGGCTAATCGCACATCTAAATGTGTGCTGCTGCTCCCTTCAGGGCACAGTTGGTTACTACATCACATCATACATACATGAGGGACCTCCGCCAGGGTGTTTTCTAGTAATCTCCGTGAAAAAATAGTAATCTTCAAAGCCACTTAATTTTTAACCAAATCCCTTCATTTGATCAGAGACAAGTGCTAATGTCCATCCTGCCACTGAGCTGTGGAGGCAGTGATGCTTTGGTCAATGTTCTGCTGGTAAACTTTGGTTCCTGACGTCCATGTGGATGTTCTATTGAAGTTGATCTCCTACTGAAGCCTAATGCTATGTCTGATCCATCTTTAACAGCCACTGTTCTTTCTAGGAACACATTTAGAAACCGTGAAAAACATCACATTTCACCGTGTCCATCGCCTTGGACCACGTAGAGGAAACCGTCCACGTCCCATCATTGCCAAATTTGAGCACTTTCAACAGAAGATCCAGGTTAAAAGTAAAGGTCGGGAACTTAAAGGTACGCAATTCGGCATGAACGATCAATTCCCTCGGGAAATAAACGAACGTCGAAAAACCCTGTATCCTATCTTTAAGGAAAACCGACAGAAAGGCAAAAATTCCAAACTGGTCGTAGACAAGCTTTACATAGATGGCCAACTGTTTAGGGACTTAAACATCACCCCCTGGCTCTACTGAGAAAGACAAATCTAAAAATAATAATAATAATGAAGTTAAAAAAAAAACACAGGTGTTATGTGAGTTAACATTGAAAGGATAACTCTCCACTTATGGTGAAGCTAAGGTAGCATTATTTTTAAAAGTTAAAATAAATATATATGTTGTATGTGTGTGTATGTATATGTTTGTGCATGTGTGTGTGTGTATGTATATATCTATACATTAAAAAAAAAAAAGAATATATAATAATAATAATTAAAATAAATAAATACATAAAGTTAATAATAACACTAAAATAAAAACATGGATAGGTATATATAGACACGTGTGTGTATGTATGTATGTTTGTATGTATGCGACATATTGGCTTAGATTTTGGTAAACACTTTTTGGCACGTACTGGACACTCTCTACCCTCATGTCAACTCACTCGTCTCGAACCCCTCACTCTTTTTTTTCTTTTACACTCACTCAACACCCACAACACCCCCCACCTCCTACACCTCCTATAATTACCCCTTGCTCCTTTTACTCTTTTGATACTGGTTGTTGTCGTTGTATGTTTGTGCTTTTCACTAACCTATTCGATCCAGTCCTTTACCCCGTGGTGCTATCGCATGATAAATATGTCTCCTCTTCTCTTTTTTTTCTTGCATCCAAGCTTTTTACAACACAGTTGTGCACAAATGCTCACAGATTCTCACTTATGCTCACACCTGTATGGACTAACACTCACCTCATTCTATGTATCAGTTTACAGTAACTTCTTGGAATGTGCGTGGCATTCGCTCACAGGCTAAAAAGATCAAGATATTTGATTATGTATCAAGATTAAATGCAGACATTGTTTTCTTTCAAGAAACTCACTTACTTAAATCAGAAGAAAAATCCCTGACAGATTCAAATTTTAATAAGATATAGAATTCATGTTTCAATTCCAGACAAAGAGGAGTCTCGGTTCTTCTCAACAAAAGGTTACCTGTTAACATAATCAACTCCGTCATAGACCCAGAGGGTAGATATATTATTATCAAAGTAGTAATCTATAACAAATGTTTCACAATTCTAAACCTCTATGCCCCCAATAATGATGACCCTGATTTTTTCCATAGAAATTTCTCAGAGCTTTCAGACCTTTCTGCAGACTCGTCTCTAATCATCGGAGGTGACTTCAATCTGGCGCTCAACACATCATTGGACATTAATGAATTACATGGAAGATCTTGGAATAGGAGATGTATGGAGACTGAATAACCCAACTAAAAAAGAATATACCTTCTTCTCCCCCGCGCATAAATCCTTCTCCCGAACTGACTTTTTTCTTTTAAATAATTCCATCACACATAAGATGTCCTCTAAAATACATCCTATAATTATTAGCGATCATGCCCCAATATCCCTCACCCTGCAGTGTGACTCTAATCAGAAAGTATCCTCTCTGTGGCGCTTTAACACCTCATTACTTAATGACAGTGAATTTGAAAAAATTATAAGAAAAGAATGTGAGGACTTTCTATTGACAAACGACTCCCCGGAAATATCACCGTCCTTACTCTGGGAAACTGGCAAGGCTGTCATTAGAGGGAAGATTATATCATACTCTTCTTTTAAGAAAAAACAGGAACAGATAGCAGAAAAAACACTTGAAGAAAAAATTAAGAAACTTACGGAAGAATACGCAGCTAACCCTTCTGAACTTTTATGGGAAAAACTTCAAAATACAAAACTTAATCTGGAAATAATTTTATCTAAAAAAACCAACTTCATTTTACAACAATTACGATACAAAAACTTTGACTACAATAATAAATCACTACTTAGCAAATCAGCTCAAACACAATAAAGAAAATTCCTTTATAGCAGCAATTTCTGATAATTCAGGTCAAACTTTAAACTTACCTCAGGACATTAATAACATTTTTCATGATTATTATCAAAACTTATACTCATCAAATTTAAACCCTGACCCTGAAGATATGAAAACCTTCCTCAATAACTTAAACCTACCACAGTTCACTATAGAGCAGAAAACCACCTTAGACTCACCATTAACCTTACAAGAACTACAAAATGCTTTAGACAGCATGTCAACAGGCAAAGCACCAGGTCCAGATGGGTTCCCTGCTGAATTCCTAAAACATTTCTGGTCAATGCTGGCTCTGCTCTTTTTCAGATTAGTAACAGAGATTAAAAATAAAGGTTATGTAGGAGGTCACATGAATACAGCGAACATTAAATTATTACTTAAACCAGACAAAAACCCCATATTACCCTCAAGTTACCGTCCCATCTCACTTATTAACACAGACATAAAAATTATTTCCAAAGCACTCACTTCCAGGTTAGAGAAAGTAGTTCAGTCAATTATATACCAAGACCAGACAGGATTTATTAAAAATAGACACTCCACAGACAATGTTAGAAGACTGTTTAATTTGATCAACATGGCACAGAACTCTAAAAAGAAAACAATAATCTTGTCACTAGATGCAGAAAAAGCATTCGATAGAGTCAACTGGTCATTCCTCCTTGCTGTCCTTGGCAAATTTGGCTTCGGAGAATCATTCATACAATGGATCTCCACCCTGTACAATAAACCTAAGGCCTCAGTAACCACAAACAAAATAACATCCCAAAGCTTCTCACTGCAGAGGGGAACCAGACAAGGTTGCCCACTCTCACCTTTGCTTTTTGCAATATTTGTTGAACCTCTCGCAGCAGCTGTTCATCAGAACTCTGTTATTAAAGGAATCCACTCATCCATCTCAGAACACAAAATTAATCTTTATGCGGATGATATTTTACTCTATTTGGAAGAACCACAATCCTCTTTAGAGGAAGTATTTAATCTAATAAACAGCTTCTCTAAATTATCAGACTATTCCATTAACTGGACAAAATCATCAATCCTCCCTTTGACAAAAAACTCATGGAATCCTGCAAACCAAAATCCACAACACCCCTCCCCCACAAATACAATTAAATATCTAGGCTTAAATATATCACCAAACTTAAATGAATTAATTAAACTAAATCATGATCCGTTGGACAAAGTCACAGAAGATCTGCGGAGATGGAACAATCTCCCCATCTCACGACTTGGCAGGATAGCCTCAGTTAAAATGAAAATCTTACCTAAAATAAACTACCTGTTCTCAATGATACCACTGAAACCACCTAAACAATGGTTTCAAAGATTAGATTCTGCAACTACAAAATTCTATACTAGAAATAAAAAACCTAAAATAAGCCTTTCAACCCTTCAAAAAAACAAAGACGAGGGTGGTTTAGAAGCCCCTAATTTCATGCATTATTACTTAGCAAACCAAATATTATTTTTAACAGAATGGCTAAAACCAAAAGAATACCACAACACCTGGCTAGAAATAGAACAGTTAGACTGTAAACATATTAAACTCTAATTACTTACCAATCGCTAAGTGGGAGGCTGAACTCTCAATCACCCCGAGCATTGATTTCTGGACAGAAATTTGTTGTAATACTTTTAAGATGACGAAAAACACAAACCTTCAGCTAATTCAATACAAGGTCCTCCACAGATCCCACATCACCCAACAGAAAATGCATAAAAATGGGCTTCTCCTCAACAGACATCTGCTCTCAGTGCACCCAGAATACAGCGGATTCCTATTTACATGCCTTATGGCTTTGCTCCCCAGTGCAACACTTTTGGATTTTAATTACTGAAAAACTGTCCTCCATTTTGGACTGCAGAATTCCTTTATCTACAAATCTTTGTCTGATAGGAGACCTGACAATGCTTCAACTTCCAGCAAACCGATCACAATCAATCCTTGCGGCACTAGCCATAGCAAAAAAAAACAATATTACTAAATTGGAAAGACAAAAAATCCTTAAACATAAACCAATGGCAAAATCTCCTCACAGAATTTATCTCCATGGAAAAGATGTCTGCGTGACAGGCCGGGCGGGGCCCCCCCTCCGGGGCTTTTTTTTTTTTTTTTTTTGTGGACCGCAATGGCCGGGGTGTGGCCATTACGGCTAGGGGTGTGGGGCGGGGGGTGCTATGGGGCCTCCCCGGGGGTCGTGTTGGGTGGGTGTGCGGGGGCGCGGCGCGTGGCTCTTGTCCTGGTGGATCCGCGTCGGGATTGGCTGGTCTGCTGGCTGGGCGCACCGGGTGCCGTGGGTGCCATTCCGGGGCGGGGGCGTTCCTGGGGTGGATCCGTGGTCTGGGTGTCCGGGGGCGTGCTCTCCTGTCATCTGCCCGGGGGCCGGCCGCGGCTAATGGCGGCGCTGCGCAGCCGTGGGCGGGGCGGGGATGGTGGCCTGGGGCCCGCTGTCGTCCGGGGTGTGCCGGCGCCGGGGGGGTGTCTCGTGCCGGTGCGTGGGTCGTCGGGGGGTCCCCTCGTGGGGGGGGGGGGGGGGGGGGGGGGGGTCTACTGGCGCCATTGGTGTGGGATGGCGGAGGGTGTATCTTCACCTACACCCTCCGGCCTATTACACCACATACACATATATCCACAGAGGCAGGATGGGGAGCACTGCTCCCCTCCATCCCCCTTCTTTAATTACACCCCATACATTCACTAAACACACACACTCACACAGGGGATAGGGAAGTGCCTCTCCATTGGGGAATGGAGAGGCACCATAACAGGGTGGTGGGTTGGTTCACATATTTGGGCCTCTCCGGTGGGGGCCTGGCACCTCTGTTGGTGGCTGGGCCACTGCATAGAGTAAAAATACATCAGGATGGTGCGGTCGGGCGTGGCGGTGGGTCTCGGGGGGCTTTGCTGGGGTCTCTCCTTGCGGGGTCTTTCCGGGCGGTGTCGGCCTGGTGTCGGCGTGGGGGTGCTTCCTCCCCTTGGGTGTGGCTTGGTGCTTGTTTCGTCTCCTGGTGGCCTTGGGGGCGGGCCCGGGGGGGTGCGGACCCGGGGCGGCCTGCCTCGCCGGTTTGGGGGGTGGGTGTGCTGGGGGTGTGCTAGTGTCCTCGCCGGGGTTGGGGCGGGGTTGCTTGGCGCCTCGGGATGATGCTGTTTACTGGGGGGCGGCGCTAGCTGTTCTGGTGGTGGAGGTTGCTGTCGGCCGCCTGGTGGGTCTGTCCTGCCATCTGCGGACTGGGGGGTGGGTCCGGGGCATCTTTGGCTGGGGGCTGCTGTCCGCACTTGATGTGTGCCGTTGGGGTGCCTCCGTCCTCGCAGTGGGGATCGCCGGTTGCTCACGGGCCGGGGGGGGCGCTGCTCCATGGCTGGCGCTGTCCGGGGGGCGGCGGGCCCTGGGCTGCTGGCCTTGGGCTGTGCGGTCCTGCTGGGCTGTGGCCGGATCTTGGGCGGGGGTGAGGGGGGCTTGGCCCGGGGGCTTGCCCTTGGGGGGTCCTGGTCCCGGGGGGTGCTCCTGGGGCTCGGGGTGCTTGGCTGGCTGGCCGGGCCGGTCCTGGCAGGGGTCTTTCGGGGCGTACCTACTGGTACGGCCCCTGCTTGGGCAGTGCCCCGTGAGGCAGGGTGTCGGGGCTGGAATAGGGGGCCACATCCCGGCGAGGCGGTCTGGCTTGGCCCTTGGAGGGGGCCCTGGCTTTAAAAAAAACTGAAGCTCGTGGCGCGGGCGGCATCAACAAAAGGTGATCTGGGGCGCCATGGGTGGCTAGGTTGGGCGGCCCCCTGGTGCCTTATGCGGCTTGGGGTGTGGTCGTCCTCCCTGGGCGGGCTGCTCCTGGTGCTGGTACGTTCCGGGTCCCTCTGGCCTGGGGTCGGGTCCCTGCTGGCTCTGGGCTCGCCGGTGGGTGCCCGCCGGCTGTCCGTTCGGCGTGGCTCTGGTCGTCTGCTGGGCGTGGGCTTCGGCTCCTCCGCTGGGGTCTCGGGCGGGGAGTTCTCTGGGCCCTCCCCTCGGGGGGTTGAGTGCGGAGGCGTGGTGAGGGGAGGTTGGGTGGGGGGTTGGGGGGGTTGGGTCGGTGGCGTGGTGCGCTGGGTCCTTGGCTCCTTGGGCTTCTCGGTGTGTATGGGGGGGGCGATGGCTGCCTCTCGGCTTGGGATCTTGGGGGCGTTCGGGGGGCTGCTTGGCAGTGGGGTGGTCGCCGGGGGCCCCTCGATTGCCCGCTCTTGCAGCTGGCCTGACTGCTTCTTAGGGCCCGGGGGCGGCTCGTGGGTTTTGCAGTGGCGGTTCTTGGACGTACATTTGTCATGGATGCACTGGCCTTGGGCTGTGGGATAACACTCATACTGGGCTCAACCATAGACACGTTGTTCCCAAATACCTGTTTTATGGAATTTCCACTCACTTCTCCCTCTGTTCACAGCCACCACCATTATTCCTAAGCCGCACACTGGTCACCAAACTGGCTTGATAACACAACAATAAGCACAATATACACAACCACAATTTCACATCGCATCACTTGACACCTATCGACTACTCCCCACCCATTCCATTTCCTATCTTGTATCCCTCTTCCCTGTTAACTTCCCCACCCCCCTCCACCCCCTCACCTTGGTGTAATACTGCCCTCTCTTTTTTACATCCTCCCTTTAATAAAGTATTTCTTACCCTTCCCTAGGGAGGGCTGGTGATGGTCACAATTATGCAATGAAATAAATAAATTTATTTAATTGCAATAATAAAATATGCATTGCTGTTAAAAGATTGCACTTCTTGTAGTGTTAACTTTCGACAGCATGTGCAGACAAAGTTAAAAAAAAAAAAACAAAAAAAAAAAACAAATGTTTGTTTGGTTCCTTCTCTGTGTTTAATCTCTAACTGTTCTACAGGACTCTGGAAGCCAGAACAAAGTGACACCTCTACGTTCTCAGGACCACAAAGCTCAGCCACAACAAAGAAACAAATCTAAGAGAAAAACTTCAGAGCAAAGAGTTCAACAGCAGAGCCAAGCTGGAGTTAAAGCTAAACATACATGTGACCAGTGTGGGAAGAACTTTAGCTGTAAATCAAACCTCACTAAACATCAAAGAATTCATTCTGGATCAAAGCCATTTAACTGTGACCAGTGTGGGAAGAAATTTAGCTGTAAACCACACCTCAATAGACATCAACAAACTCATTTTGGGAGAAAAAACCGTTTAGCTGTGATCAGTGTGGAAAGCTTTTGCTCGAAAGAGCACCTGAAACGCCATCAGCTTGTTCACAGTGGAGAGAAACCACACACGTGTGATGAATGTGGAAAGACTTTTAGTCTATCTGGAGACCTCAGTCGACATGTCCTCATTCATTGTGGAGTCAAAGGTC
Source organism: Gouania willdenowi (assembly GCF_900634775.1). NCBI lineage: Eukaryota > Metazoa > Chordata > Actinopteri > Blenniiformes > Gobiesocidae > Gouania > Gouania willdenowi. The sequence continues at coordinate 72,319,894 of NC_041049.1, forward strand.
CAGATGTGGAACAGTGTGGAAAGACTTTCACACAAAGATCAACTTTAACGACCACATGCAGACTCACTCCAGAACAGAGTTGTATCGGTGTGACCACTGTGGGAAAATATATAAACAGAAACAAGCCCTCATCCGTCACCTGAGATCTCACACTGGACATGAAGTGTGTCCCTGTGACCAGTGTGACAAAGTTTTTACAACTTATCAACACTTAAAATATCACCAAATCAGCCACTCATCAGAAAGACCTCATAAATGTGACACATGTGGAAAATCTTACAAGTACAAATCTCAACTTCATCTCCACCAACGAGTTCATGAGAAGAATGTTTTCAGATGTGAACAGTGTGGAAAGACTTTTACACTAAGATCATATTTAACGAGGCACATGAAGACTCACTCCAGATCAGAGCTGTATCACTGTGACCACTGTGGGAAAATATATAAACACAAACGTTTCCTCATCATCCACCTGAGATCTCACACTGGACATGAAGTGTGTCCCTGTGACCAGTGTGACAAAGTTTTTACAACTTATCAAAAGTTAAAACATCACCAAATCAGCCACTCATCAGAAAGACCTCATAAATGTGACACATGTGGAAAATCTTACAAATGGAAATCTAACCTTAATCTCCACCAACGAGTTCATGAGAAGAATTTTCAGATGTGATGAGTGTGAGAAGACCTTCAGCACTTCATCTGTTCTCCACTCACATCTCTGTGTGGATGGAGACATGGAGCAGGAATCATCTTCAGATCCCAGCGACACACGGATGGTGTCGACACCTTCTGGTTCCAGTGTTGGACTGAAGAACCCAGAGATCAGGCTGCACAGGATTCCAACATAAACCTGCTGTCAGCTGGAAAATGGACACCAACAGTTCAGGAAGTTGTTGATCTTTGAAGGTGTGGTCTGAAAGAAAAGATCAATACAATGATCAGTTGGAAAGGAAGAAGTTTCCCTTTGTTCACTTTCTATACAGGATACTGTACATTCTATAGCTTCTGTATTCATACATGATGTATATGAAGAATGATTCACATATTATTATTATTATTATTATTATTATACACTAATGACAGATTCTATATCAGGGCTGTCAAACTAGTTTTAGTTGATGGTTCAAATACAGACCAGTTTAGGGTCCAAAGGGCTGCAGATTATAGGAAAACCAGCCTTAGTTTGAGTGACTTTGCTTTAATTTTCCAAAATGTTGTGGAATAATTTAGGAAAAGTTGCATAACTTTCAAAAATTGAGAGTTCCTGCAACAATTTGAGTTTAAAAATAACTCCCATCATGTGATGTCAGCGTGGGAAAACTGTGAGCTCTGCTAATATTGTAGATTTAACTTAAATGTATTAGTTTTTTCGAGGAGTTGTGATATCTATCACCTAATTAATTTAGAATTTACACAATAATTCATATTTTCTGTCATTTTTACTTTCTCATGTGGGCCAAATTAGCTGTTCTAAAGGGTCGGATTTGGCCCCCAGGCCTTGAGTTTGACACACATTCTGTATGAAAGACAGTTTATGATGTCCATCATGTGTTTGTATACTGTACATAATAATCAGTCTATAAAACTATAGACATTTCAATAGATGTAATAATCAGATCCTAACTTGTAGATGAATATACATGCTGTGTTAATACAGACCATCTTCATCATGTACCTTTGAATCTGTTTCTTTTCTCTGTTTATAAAGGATTCATATTTGTAATGAGTTTTAAATGAGTATCTAATACATCACATAATAGTATTTTCTTGATTTTAGATGTGAAGTGATTTATATAAAGTATGTTTTTCTACAGTTGAAGTGAATGTGATGAAATGGTTCCTGACAGGGAAACCCTGCCTAAAGCCTGTGAATGGATCATGCAGTGTGCTGAATGAATATCAGGGGAAGGGGAGCCCAAAGTGTCCAAACACTCCCATTTTATCACCATATTTACATTTCTATCAACTCTGTGATTACAGCTCATAGATTTATTCTAACTCTGAAATGTTCTTTAATCTGTTCTTTAGCCTGTCCATCCTTTCTTTAGAACTTACAATGTTCTATGTAACCATGAGAAATCCTAAAGTTCTTTTAAATCTTCCTTCTGACATAAAGTTTGAATCGATGTAAAGGTAATGATATCAAATGTCCAGTGAAGCTTTGTGCCTTTAAATAAAGACGTGTTATTGTCTGTGCTGGATTTCTTTGAACAGAGAAACATGTCAGAGAGAGGGAGAGCTTTTCATTGGATAGCACATAATCCTCCATCAAACACACATGGTTCCCATGAGAAGAACATCCACTGGATGGATCTAAGAACAGGAAGTGAAGGTTCCTCTGGAAACTGAGTGTTTAGTGAAGCTGAAGGAGTTTAAAAATAGACTTTTAGAGTAACCGCTGCTTTCACATCCAGTCATGATGTCTTTCTAACAAATTCTGATAAAATGAGTCAAAGATTGTTTCTACATTAATAAGGCTTTTTATTTAAATATAGTGGTGTATCAACATCTGAGACAGTGAAAGAGTTCATGTTTTGGTTCTAGAAGGATATGAATTATTCCCAATGAACAGCACTGATTAAAAGGGGGCGGAGTCTCCCTGTATGTGGACTCAGAGTGGAGGTGTGTCCAGGTTAATCACATGTCTAAGTCTAAGATTGTTGAACTAAGAAACACAGATGAATTCTAAAAAAGTCGAGTCAATAAAACTTTATTTTCATAGTTTGTTGAATCTGTAGATTAAAATAAATAGTTCACATTGTTAAATAAATACATCAGAAAATATCAACTTATTGCTTTTGTAGGGAACTAAACCCCCAAGTTGCCCTGACTTAGAACACTGGCTTCACCAGTCCGTGGAGTCAGAGAGTCTACCTCCTGCTGTGAAATGCAAACGTGCCCCAAGGGGGGTCTTCTTCCCTTCCTGCCGAACAAAAAGATAGAAGGATCCCAGAACAGTCGTCTCCTGTTATCATCTCCCTGCTACATTACGATCAAAAGAAGAACATCCCTCTCCTTCCCCCTTATCAAACAGATACCTCTGGATGCTGTAACATCAAAGAACGGTCCCAATGACCCCTTTGACCCCCTGCAGATGTTGTCACCTCCCGAACCCAAACCAATGGTTACACAGGACGATGGAATAACCCCAGTTCTCCCGCTCAAATGAGAACAAAGGACATGTGCTGGACTGAAAAGTTACAAATGAAAACATTTTTGGAATGATTTCTACAGAAATTGAAATTGCAAATATTGTCTGTTCGATCACACTCGTTTCATGTAATGCAATAACCAACAGAATGCTATTTTAAAGTGTTTATCATTTAAAAGTGCTTAAAAATACCAGAAAACATCACAAAAGTTAGTTTGAAGTATTTACTGCGATCATATAGTTAAGAGGAGGCATAACATGATTTTTGACATTTATGTTATGAATAATTACAAGCAAAATGCATTAATTAGTTCCTAAAGTGATTCGAGGATATTTTCCAGTCATGTTTGGTATCAAACTCTTTCGTAATACATGATATTTCAGGATATGATGTTGAAAAGTTTTTGAAATATGTGGAATTAATTATTAGGCATTCTTTTATGTTTAGAATCATCCCTTGTCGTCTGTCTCTGTCTCACACTCACACACACCCACAGCTGAAGCAGTGACAGTGACCAATCACCGACATGATCACAGAAGGATCCACCCAGACGCCCCTCCCAAAAGGCGTCGCCAAACGTCCTTTAAAAAAAGACGCGCGACCAGAAACTACAGTTTTGGACGCGGCGTTCATGCTCACACGTGTCCCTCCTGTTTCCAGTCTTTCATTCATTTTTCTTTTATTTTTAGTTGAAAACAGTTAGATTTTTGTAATCAACACCTGCTTGGTTCGGACGAATCCGGACCAGTGACGTGCGTAACAGCCGTAAGGAAGCCCGGCCCGCGACCCGTTGTGGTTAGCCAAGAGCCATTCTCTAAGCCAGCTGCGAAGGCCTAACCGCCCGGATCGGCTGAAGGGGCTAAATTCTGTGGAACCGAAACAGAACCAACGGTGGCACGTCCTGCTGCATTGCTTCAACAGCACCTCCAGGTCCAGCCTGACCTCACCTCCAAGGTACAGAATGAACTTTCATCAGCAACTTCATCTACAATAGATCACATACATATTTCCATAACTACAACTTACACGCATTAACAACATGCTACACACACAGTACATCTCATTCATGTTTGTTCGTCTCCCCTTGTCCGTCCTCCTCTCTTTGTTATGAGCTCTCTTTATTTTATTCTTTGATTTTATGATTTTATTATTGAATATGTATCCTGCATTTTTATTCAATATTTAGTAGATTAGCATCCTTCTAGATTAGTAATTTCACTTTATTACATATAATCCTCACCTTTATTAGCCTAGAAATGCATTTTATCATGATTTAATTATTCCATTTCAATTGATATTTGACTGTGTTAATTGTTGACTTTTGAATAAAAGGTTGAACATAATATTTGATTCCTCTGATTCATAAAGCTGTGATTATGGTGTAGATTTGCTGGTAGAATTCACTTTTCCCTGGTTTCACATTGATGAGTTTAGTCTAAAAACTTAGACATATTTCTCCTGTTAAAAGGAGTGGCACCCCGCAAATTTGAAGTAATATTAATAATCATAATTAATATTCTTAGTTATATAACCCATTGATAATAACTCATCTCATCTTCCTACACTTTGATATTAACTTTTTATTAATTCAAGATAATATAGAATATGTAGTAAAATAAGTCAAACATGTGTTCAATAAATCATTCCAAAGTGGTTTATTTGTAATAAATAATCAAACAGTGAAAGTGTCCATGTATTAGAGTGTTAATAAAAGCAGCTCTAACTACAGACCAGTATCATTGCTTCATCAGCTTTCAAACATTAGAGAAAAAGGCTTTGTTCATAGACTTGATAATCCATCCATTTTCTGACCCACTTTCAGGGTCACAGGGAGACTTGATAAGTTGATTAAAAACACAAGTTGTTGAGTTTCAGAATGTATGATAGTATGTGATTAAAAGCTGTAAATGTGTTGGTATCAGAGGACAGCCCTCTTATTAAAAGTGATCACAATGAGTTTGTTACTAGTTCAGCATGGACATCACAAAAGCTGAGCTGCAGGAGAAGAAAAGCTACCAAGACCTCCTGAAAACAGCAGTAGGTAGTGATCCAGCATTCTGTCCATCATTAAACACACACATTTCATTACTGCCTAAACGTGTGGTGGTGTGTGTGTGTGCACAGTTATCACAGGTTTAGTGTCTTTGTAGACGTACACACCCATAAAGATGGAGTCAGGCCTCAGCTCCAGAGGGAACCATCCACACCCTCCAGCTGCTGTGGAGAAGACACAGACACTCAGACATGCTGAGGAGCAGCTGGGAGGAAAGCACAGGAAGCTCTGCTAACATCATGTGAAACATCAGTAACAGTGGGTGAGTGTGGAGCAGCCTTGGAGCTCAGCTCACGTGTGGAACATCTCAGCATGTTTCCACTGAACAGGAGAACAAGTCTGTTGGACTGAGGCTTTATTTGTCTTCAATCCTTCATAAATCTGAAGATCACACATTGTCTAAGACTCTCCTACACACTGGAGACATTCCTACAAGTCCTTTCTCTTTCATCTTCCACTGTTTTGCTGAGATTTCCATCAACCTCTGCTCTGTGAACTGAATGCTGCCATTGTCTCTACAACATGTCATTAAATAAACATCTCTGCAGGTCTAACCTGCTCCATCCTCCCCCACCCTCACATGCGCCCCGATGTTTACCCTTACAGCAGGGCCGAGGGATTGGACCCACATGTTTGGGGAGCCCTCTTTGCTTTAATAAGCTGGGTTGAAGATTGAAAGAGGACCCCCTCTTGGGTTAAATGACATCCAGAGTCCAGCAGGAACCCGAGGGGGCCCCACAGCCTCTGATCATGAACCCCTTTTCTTGTCCCGCGTCTCAATCTATTAGACAAAAAATGATCAACGTCCGTCATTATCCTGTGATGATTTGGACGAGTGCAATAATGAGTTATCTGTCAGAGGAATGACATTGTGTTTATTAAGTCCTTATTTGGGGGTCCAAAGGTTATTTGGTCTCATCCTTTATAAAGTGAGATCCATGTGTGTGAGGTTACAACATGCTTTTAGGGCCATTGGATGTGATCGCTATCCATGCACAACCCCCGCCCCCAACCATGTGACACAACCATCTTTTTTTATGCTTTAGGGCAATGTTTCTCAAATGGGGGTACGTGTACCCTAGGGGGACGCGAGGCACAAACAGGGGGTACTTAAGAGAGAGAGAGGGAAATAAACAATAAAGTGTCAGTCATGAGTCATGAGACAACAGGAAATGATGAAATAATCTACTGAGGAGCCACTAAATCAGTGTTTTTCAACCATGGGGTCGGGACCCCCTGTGGGGTCACCTGGAGTTTAGAAGGGGTTGCCTGAAATTTCTGAAAAATTAAAATTGATTTTAGAAATTTGTTATTTATTTATTTTTTATTCTTAACAACATTAGCATTTTTCGAGGCCTTCACTTCTTTGTCAGTTTAAATCTTGTTTAACTAAATGCAGTACAATATATATTTATATATAATATATATATTTTTCAGCTCATATATATAGTATATATATATTATATATATGAGCTGAAAAATTATTAAAAAATTCTAGAAAAAAAATGTTCTGCTGAGGTCGCCAGAATTTCTTGAAATCAAAATGGTCACGATCCAAATAAAGGTTGAGAACCACTGCAATTAAATACACTTCCTTTCCAAAGTGAGATATGATATAAAAATGTGTGTAAACACTCATTTATTCCATCATTGTTTTTAACTAGCTTTCTAAGCTAAATGTTGTCGTTGGACAATTGGACTGGAGAACTGTAGTGTGAGAACCAACGCTTTAGGGTCTGAACATGAAATCAAATGTTTACATGAGTGAGATGGAACTTGTTCGACGTCCCTTCAAGCAGATTTGGAATGAATACAATTCCTAATCCATTTTCACGTGTAATATTTTTGTCATACGTATCTGTGAACTAACAAAACCAAATTAAAACTGGGCTCGTTGGAATGATTTGAATGTTTTTATTACATGTTAATGAGCTATTTATGATAATATTCTAAATAATATTCACAGTCGACACTGCCAACATAAATAAATATTCTTAATCTTCTTTTTCTGTTAAGTCCATATCTCAGGCTTGATTTCTATATAATACCATAAACTGTATATAATTTAACACTAATTACAAAGTTTCTACTACGTTAACCTCACACAAAGTTAAAACACATTTAAATGTAAGTAATATATCACAGAATATGACCAAACAACAGTTTGATCTCAACACATGGAATGTTAACATGTGATTTCATGTTCAGAACAGCCTAAAGCTACAGGAAAATATGGTGCATGGATACAGTAGCTACCGTAAGCCCATGACCTACACTCATTTATCTGCTGAATGTGCACAAATACAAAAAAACACTGTTGTTTATTAATATTACAGAAGGAAGAGTTCAAAGACTGCATATCTTAGCATGTACTCAATGCACGTAACGGACTAAGAAGCTAATGCTAGTTAGCATGCTATTATGGCTTAGCCATGTCTTCTCTTTGCTCAGTTTTACTCACAGTGACTCTTTATTCCAATGCTTCACATTCCTTTACAAAGCTTCTCTTTGGCTCATATTAGCAACATCTGGATGTATTGACTTATTATTGACTGGTGTTATTTTAACACATAGGCCTTAAAGTGCATATATCCTCATGAGATGTTCTCTCCATGGTGTCAAATAATAAATATATATATATTGTTTTTAAAGTCAAAGTCAGGGACTAAAACACTGATTCTGACCTTATTCTAAACCAAAGGTTCTCAACTCGTCTCAAATCGTGACCCACTTTTTATTTTTTTATAATTCAACCAACCAAATGTAGTTTTTTTCAAAGATAGCTGTTGAAAACACGCATACATTATTTTTATAAAAATATAAATCTATATATTTGCAACGATCTTTTCACTGCATGTCTGTCAAAAGAAAAGTTTCTTTCAAAATAAAAGACAAGTCACACATGACAGACATTACATTTTTTGTTGGCTTTTTTTGGCCAGCTTTCCACGACCCACTTTTGGGTCCCGACCCACCAGTTGAGAATCACTGTTCTAAACATTTGAATAATATTATTATTCATTCATATTTTTTAACTTTGATCTGATCCTGCTTCTTGATCTAATGAACAAATTCATTTTTTTGAACTGGCACATGTGATGTCTTTAATGATGTGTCAGCACTATGAAACAGTCTATAAATCAGCTCTATGTTTACATGTGCTCTATAAATCAGCTCTATGTTTACATGTGCTCTATAAATCAGCTCTATGTTTACATGTGCTCTATAAATCAGCTCTATGTTTACATGTGCTCTATAAATCAGCTCTATGTTTACATGTGATCTATAAATCAGCTCTATGTTTACATGTGCTCTATAAATCAGCTCTATGTTTACATGTGCTCTATAAATCAGCTCTATGTTTACATGTGCTCTATAAATCAGCTCTATGTTTACATGTGCTCTATAAATCAGCTCTATGTTTACATGTGCTCTATAAATCAGCTCTATGTTTACATGTGTTCTATAAATCAGCGCTATGTTTACATGTGCTCTATAAATCAGCTCTATGTTTACATGTGCTCTATAAATCAGCGCTATGTTTACATGTGCTCTATAAATCAGCTCTATGTTTACATGTGATCTATAAATCAGCTCTATGTTTACATGTGCTCTAAATCAGCTCTATGTTTACATGTGATCTATAAATCAGCTCTATGTTTACATGTGATCTATAAATCAGCTCTATGTTTACATGTGCTCTATAAATCAGCTCTATGTTTACATGTGCTCTATAAATCAGCTCTATGTTTACATGTGCTCTATAAATCAGCTCTATGTTTACATGTGCTCTATAAATCAGCTCTATGTTTACATGTGCTCTATAAATCAGCTCTATGTTTACATGTGCTCTATAAATCAGCTCTATGTTTACATGTGCTCTATAAATCAGCTCTATGTTTACATGTGCTCTATAAATCAGCTCTATGTTTACATGTGCTCTATAAATCAGCTCTATGTTTACATGTGCTCTATAAATCAGCTCTATGTTTACATGTGCTCTATAAATCAGCTCTATGTTTACATGTGCTCTATAAATCAGCTCTATGTTTACATGTGCTCTATAAATCAGCTCTATGTTTACATGTGATCTATAAATCAGCTCTATGTTTACATGTGCTCTATAAATCAGCTCTATGTTTACATGTGCTCTATAAATCAGCTCTATGTTTACATGTGCTCTATAAATCAGCTCTATGTTTACATGTGATCTATAAATCAGCTCTATGTTTACATGTGATCTATAAATCAGCTCTATATTTACATGTGCTCTATAAATCAGCTCTATGTTTACATGTGCTCTATAAATCAGCTCTATGTTTACATGTGATCTATAAATCAGCTCTATGTTTATGTGCTCTATAAATCAGCTCTATGTTTACATGTGCTCTATAAATCAGCTCTATGTTTACATGTGCTCTATAAATCAGCTCTATGTTTACATGTGCTCTATAAATCAGCTCTATGTTTACATGTGCTCTATAAATCAGCTCTATGTTTACATGTGCTCTATAAATCAGCTCTTGTTTACATGTGATCTATAAATCAGCTCTATGTTTACATGTGCTCTATAAATCAGCTCTATGTTTACATGTGCTCTATAAATCAGCTCTATGTTTACATGTGCTCTATAAATCAGCTCTATGTTTACATGTGATCTATAAATCAGCTCTGTTGAATCCCTTTATGCCCACAGGTGTAAAGAGTCCTGATGTAGGTGTAACACAGGTAGAAAAACACACCCATTAGTTTAAGTCAATAAAAGAATATTTATTTTATTAGTTTTGTTTGTATATGTCAGTAAAATTTAAATGTCCTATTGCACTTGAATGCATCACTCAGTTCACATGACCCCACGCGGAGGATACAGAGTCTTCAACAGCCAATCAGAGGCTACGCAGGTCACGTCCAGCCTGTCAGCTCAGAAGTGATGCGTTGTGTGTTGTTCTCATCGTCTTTTCCATCCTCGGACGCCAGAGTTTAGCAGCTACGCAGCGGAGGAAAAAAAGACGGAAAGAGGAGAAAATACGAGAGTTAAACGGAGAGAGAGTCAGTGCACTTACCTACTGGAAGCTAGCTGATACGTAGCATTAAGGAGAGCTAGCTGATACTTAGCATTAAAGAGAGCTAGCTGATACTTAGCATTAAAGAGAGCTAGCTGATACGTAGCATTAAGGAGAGCTAGCTGATACTTAGCATTAAAGAGAGCTAGCTGATACTTAGCGTTAAAGAGAGCTAGCAGATACTTAGCGTTAAAGAGAGCTAGCTGATACTTAGCGTTAAAGAGAGCTAGCTGATACTTAGCGTTAAAGAGAGCTAGCTGATACTTAGCGTTAAAGAGAGCTAGCTGATACGTAGCATTAAGGAGAGCTAGCTGATACTTAGCGTTAAAGAGAGCTAGCTGATACTTAGCGTTAAGGAGAGCTAGCAGATACTTAGCATTAAAGAGAGCTAGCTGATACTTAGCATTAAAGAGAGCTAGCAGATACTTAGCGTTAAAGAGAGCTAGCTGATACTTAGCGTTAAAGAGAGCTAGCTGATACTTAGCGTTAAAGAGAGCTAGCTGATACTTAGCGTTAAAGAGAGCTAGCTGATACTTAGCGTTAAAGAGAGCTAGCTGATACTTAGCGTTAAAGAGAGCTAGCAGATACTTAGCATTAAAGAGAGCTAGCTGATACTTAGCGTTAAAGAGAGCTAGCAGATACTTAGCGTTAAGGAGAGCTAGCTGATACTTAGCGTTAAAGAGAGCTAGCTGATACTTAGCGTTAAAGAGAGCTAGCTGATACTTAGCGTTAAAGAGAGCTAGCTGATACTTAGCGTTAAAGAGAGCTAGCTGATACTTAGCGTTAAAGAGAGCTAGCTGATACTTAGCGTTAAAGAGAGCTAGCTAGCGTTAAGAGACTAGCTGAACTAGCGTTTAAAGAGAGTAGCTGATACTTAGCGTTAAAGAGAGCTAGCTGATACTTAGCGTTAAAGAGAGCTAGCTGATACTTAGCGGTTAAAGAGAGCTAGCTGATACTTAGCATTAAAGAGAGCTAGCTGATACTTAGCGTTATAAGAGAGCTAGCTGATACTTAGCGTTAAAGAGAGCTAGCTGATACTTAGCGTTAAAGAGAGCTAGCTGATACTTAGCGTTAAAGAGAGCTAGCTGATACTTAGCGTTAAAGAGAGCTAGCTGATACTTAGCATTAAAGAGAGCTAGCTGATACTTAGCATTAAAGAAAGCTAGCTGATACTTAGCATTAAAGAGAGCTAGCTGATACTTAGCATTAAAGAGAGCTAGCTGATACTTAGCATTAAAGAGAGCTAGCTGATACTTAGCATTAACGGCCATGCTAGCTTTGTATCTCACAGGCTAAAGCCACGTGCCTTCCCTGCAGCAGTCGCTATGACAACATGTTATAAAGACAGATCAAAGGTGAGAAACATGGCTCTGTTGCTGCTCTGGTGCTATTTTTTCTGTTGTTCTGTTGCTAAAAGGAAGTAGTAACTCTATAAAGTCTTTAGGATGAACTGAGATAAATAATTGATGCAGGTGTTTTACACATGTATATACTGAGTTTATTATTGTATGCTGATGTATATATATATTAAAAAGTGTTAAAGTTATAAAAAGTCTTTTAGAGTGAAATTATATTTTATAAATGCAAAGTGTTTTATTTTAGCTCAACTGTGAGTTTAAGTCTGTTAAAGGGTGAGTGTGGTGTGGTTCCTCTCACACTAGTAGGTCTATAGTGTGGGACACATTAATTATAATACTTTAATACCTCTGAACTACATTTTATACAGTTTTATGTATATATGTTATTCTGATTTTGATATGGTTATGATATTTTGAATGTAAATGGTTACATACCATAATTATTACTGTAATACTGTTCACATAAGCAGTTAGATGTGAGTAATTAATGTTGTACAACTAAACCTATAGATTTATTATGTTATATAATTGTAGATTAATGTGTAGAGTCTGATGCATTATTGATATTTACACTTTAATGATGCATCAGAGTTGAGTTTAATAGATATGACCTTATTTTTAGGTCAGGTTTTATGAGTGGACGAGAAAGTCCAAGGACCAGGAAGAGATCCTGGTTGAAGACTGATGGTGAGTAGGAACCTGGAAGAGAAGACACCTACACGTACACACTCACACATACAGTATATACACACATAAGAACAGCTGCAACTATTTTCATTTTTAAAGGTCCAATGGACAATTCTTATTTTAGTTTGTTTAGTGAGCACACTTTTATTTTAGTTTTGGTTTCTGAATCTGTAAATAACCACAGGTATATTTCTGTTTATAAACAAGGTTTAAAGTGTTTTATTTTGGTGCTTATCATCATTTTTTGCAGTTAGTTTTAGTTAACTTCCGGTTTAAAAATGAAATGCTTTTATTTTGAAATCATCACTTCCTGTTTGCCGTTTTATGCTTGAGGTAGCTTGATGGTGATGGAGACACACGGAGAAGTGTGAGAAAACGACACGGAGCGGTTTTAAAAGTGTTTTTATGTTTAGTTTCCTCCTTGAAGAGGCACAAGGTACGTTTAAAATGTTTGATAATGTTTGGTGTGTCCAGAGTTGTACTTTTGTTGGGTTCTGTGATGTTTGTTTGAACTTATGCACGTGTAGGATTTTATAAGAGCTTAGCATTTAGCTTATACTTTGTTTTTATATATTTCAGCTCTTACGGTGAATTTGAGGTTTCCTGTCAATCAGAATCAGAATCATAATCAGAATCATAATCATAAACCATAAATCATCAATAAACCTGTTTCATCAGTAAAGTCTCAACCTTCATTTGGGGGGGGGGGGGGGGGGGGTATGCTACAGAATCATTGTAATAATACATGAGTTATTCCTGGTTTGACTCATTATTGCTGCTCATCCATAAAGCTCATAACCAGTCTGGGTTTGCTGATAACTAGTCCAACTTGATATTACACTGTAATAACTTTTATCATCCATATATTGGGTTACATAAGCTATTCAAGTACAAGTACTGTTACTTGATTAAAATTGTATTGAAGTAAGTCATACATGAAGTACTGAAATACAAATAAAAAGTAGCTCAATTCATTCCACTTGCATACAGTAAACATCACATGTATAAACATAAAAAAGAAGAGACTAAATCTTGCACAATTAGAACAAAGGCATCTGTATAAAATAAAAGATTTGTCACAATGTACAATTCTTTTTTTAAAACAAAATAACACCTATGAATTCTATTTAAAGCAAAAACTATTCTCAGGCTTTATGTAAAACTACATTTATAAGCAATAAAAGTGTGAAAATAACAAATATTTAACACTGTTTTGACGACATACATTACGTTTAATCTGTTCATTTCATTTTTTGTAGTTTCACTTTATACGTTGATCATTTTAAAACAAAAAAAATCATAATTTACTCAGTAACGGTTGGTGAAGAAATGTAATGAATTACTGATTTATAAATATAGTCATAAACGTACCCATAAATGTAACTGATTTACAGTAACGTGAGTACTTGTAATCCATGACTTTCACCTCTGTTTATGCCTTAATTATCATGACTCAACAACGTGTCGTCTTTAAAACCAAAAGGTTGTCAAAGGTTGTGTCTATACACGGAGGGAGGAGCTAAAGAAGAATATCTGTTATTGTTTGTCAGGCCAACAGTAAAATGTGTTATAAAAAGATCATATTTGTTCTCAGGCTTTCATAGTGTACTTTTATCAAACTCAGGTTATCATCAATAACTGATTCAAAGCTAATATGATCTCAACCCTGTTATGAGTTATTGTTTTACTCTTTTTAAATAGTAAAAGGACACGAGAGGATCCTTTCTTCACTAAATATGGACTCACTAGCAACATCTAGTGGACACATTCTGTAACTACACATGTCAGATAATTGTGGCCATTACATTTTAAAATGACCAACTTACACTTCAGATTATCCATGTTCAATCATAACTCAATTATGATTCAGTGACCAGCATTTTTTACACTTAAATTATGATTGTTTTTGTATCCCCTGAAAGTCAATTATGATTCTCAATTAGTAAAGTTCAATTACATTTAATCACAAAGTGGTAAAGTTACAGGCCTGTATGGTGTTGTTTTAGCATCATTACATTTACATTTTAGTTCATTGATTAGAAAATCTGATGAAAACTTAGGACACAAGTTAGAATTGAACTATAAACTCTTAATGTTATTACTGTATATCCTAACCCTTCTAACCATTACCACCTGTATGGTGTGAAGACTCACTCACAGGTAGCGGGAAAACCTAATATTAAACATATTTGGATAATTATTAACTACATACAGTATGTGTAAGACATGGATCTGTAACATTATTCCCCAGTTTTGTGTTTAATTAAATTATAACTGACATTTTTTATAGAATTACAATTAGAAAGTCAATTTTCTGAAGTCAATTCCAATTCAATTATGATTACAACAGCAACATATTATATTTCAATTACAATTAATATGATATTTACACCATAACTGTAATTAATTATCAATTACACGATTATAATTATTGACCCCGTGACCCTGAAAAAAGTGGGTCAGAAAATGAATGGACCATCCTGAGAGTTTTTTTTATTTTTTATAATTGTTTTTTTCGATTATGTTATTTTTGTAATTGTTGGGTGTAATAATCAAAATCGTAATCGAATTTCAAATAATTGAGCAGCCCTATTCCAATAGTATATGTGCAAAAAAACCGCTACCGCAAACCCAGGAACTGCCCCGGGCCCGCAGATGCAGCCAGGCCAGCAGAAAGAGTGGGGGCCAGGGAGCCCCAGGCCACCCCCACGGCCGAGCAACCCCCCAGACGCCCCCAAGATCCCAGGCTGAGAGGCAGCCACCGCCCCCCACACACACATCCGAGGAAGCCCCAAGCAGCCGAGCAGCCAGCGCATCCCACCACCGACCCCAACCCCCAACCCAAAGGCCCCCCGCCAGCATCTTGCCCCCCCCACCCATCCACACCCAAGCACCCAACCCCCGAAGGGAGGGCCCAGAGAGCCCCCCGAAGGGAGGGCCCAGAGAGCCCCCCGCCCGAGACCCCAGCAGCGGAGCCAAGGCCCACGCCCAGCAGACGGCCAGCGCTGCGCCGAACGGGCAGCCAGTGGGCACTCGCCGGCGGGCCCAGAGCCAGCAGGGATCAGACCCTAGGCCAGAAGGACCCGGAATGGAAGCAACACCAAGAGCAGCGCCCCCAGGGACGGCGACCACGCCCATAATCGCCGAGGGCCAAAGGGGATGCTGCAAGTTGCCCCGCCGGACCCCAGGCACACCGACCAGGCACCCCAGAGCGCGCCAGATCGCCTTTCCTTGGTGTCGCCCGCGCGATAACCCCTAGAAAGCCCCCCCCCCCCCACCAAAGGGCCCAGTCACACTGCAGAGCCCGGCTCGCAGGGCGCCGCCCAAGCCGGGGCACCGGCGCCGCACCCACAGGCATGGTAGGGCACGGTCCGCTCCACCCGCCCCAGACGACCCCTGTCAAGACCGGCTGACGGCTGGCGGGGGTCGCCGCCACCGCGGGAACGAGGCACCCCAACGACACAACGATGCGGAGCAGCAGCCCCCCACCAAAGGCGCAGAACCCACCCACCTGCCAGATAGCAGGACAGACCAACCAAGCGGCCGATAACGACCTCAACCTCCGGAACAGCTAGAGCCGCCCAGCAAAGAGCACCATCCCGGAGTGCCAAGCAACCCCGCCCCAACCCCGGCGCAGAGGCCAGCACCCCCAGAGCGCCCCCCCCACCTCAGTGCGGCAGGCCACCCCAGACCCACACGCCGTGAGGCGCGCCCCCAAGGCAACCAGGAGACGAGACAAGCACCAACCCAGGGAAGGGGCACCCCCACGCCCTACCAGGCTGGCACCGCCCGAAGAGACCCCGCAAAGAGAGCCCCCCGCAGCACCCCCCCACGCCCCCAGAGACCAACCGCACCCTCCCGATCCCCACACGGCGGGCCCACCATCAACAGAGGGGCCCGGCCCCCACCCGACAGGCTCACTCACATTTAAATAACACATCATCTATTGATATTAAGCTAGGAGAAATGAAAATGAGAGCATGGGGTGCTGGATCAGCAGCAGCCAGGGTGGGCTCATAATAGGGGGAAGAAGTGTGAGGGGGGTCTCCGTCTAGGGAGACTAGGACCAGGACTGCAAACAAAAGGGTTACCTGTGCTGCTCCAGCATTTAGACAGAGCCACAGGGCTGTAAAACAGTGTCAGACAGTCTCCAACAAACTAAAAGCAGCCTACGACCAACAACAGGACAGTCTGAAATGAAAACTTAACAGACAAGTTCAACATAAGACACTAACACAGACTACGATTGTTACAGCGGTGCATCCTGGGAGCTCACGTCCCATATCAGAGGAGATCTGGTGGTGCCTACAGCCAACACGCCTGAGGAGGTGGGATGGAAGAGCAGCAGCTCCAGCCTGTTAAGTCCTGGATGCAGGGTGAGGTCTGGACTGCTGCTGGTCAGGATCACATAAACACCACAGCTTCACCTGAACACACACACACACACAAGGAGAAAACGTGGTGTTTTAAAGTGTCATTATTAATAAAGGCATTAACAGATTGTATTCAATCTGTTTTTAAATGTTGTTTACATCAGTTTTACATCAGTGCTTTACAACATTGGGGTCAGGACCCTGCATTTTAAATGGGGTCACCTGAAATGTCTAGTAATTGATAAAAATAAAATAATTACTGATTAAAACACAAATTTGAAATTATTATTGTTTTGAATATATAAACAAAACAATCTTAAACAAACTGTATTCTATCAATAAATATGAATCCATCCATTTTCAGTATAAATTATAATAAAATCAGCTTTATTGGCCACGTATGTTTAACACACAAGGGATTTGACTTCAGTTGACTGTGCTTTCACTGTACAGTTTAAACTATTAAAACAGTCAACTAAAAATAAACAAGTCATTTAAAGACTAATATGTACAAGAAAAAATAAGATAATATAATAGGATAATATTGTAGTGGTGAGTAGAACAAAAGGATGATGAAGTGAACATTAGGTAGTTATCCAGTATTTATATTGAAGAGTGGGCGTAGATGATCATTTAGTTATGTGTGTGGGTGAGTGTGTGTGTGTGTGGTGTGTGTGGGTGTTGGTGTGTGGTGTGAGTAAAACTGCTCATGACACTATAATATTTCTTTGTATTGTGACCAATAGAATATGAGAAACCTTTTAAAAAACCATTTGTTGAGTCGTCATCAGAGGATGAACAGCAACAGGTAACTGAAGGATTTTGTGTTTGTGTGTTCTGCGTGTGTGTGTGTGTGTTGTGTGTGTGT